>NC_142936.1:28986270-28988770 GCF_046866305.1 Octopus bimaculoides | reverse complement strand
TCGGCCTGAGGATATAGTAGAAGACACTTGCCCAAGGTGCCACGCAGTGGGACTGAACCCGGAACCATGTAGTTGGTAAGCAAGCTACTTACCACACAGCCACTCCTGCGCCTATATATATATATATATGTGTGGGAGGTAGACTGCTGGTGATCTTGACGTATGTAGTGTGAAAATGGGGGAAGGGAGAAAGGGAGAAAGTAGTTGGTCAGTTGTAGTGTGTGCGTGGTGTGATGCGAGGGTATTGGTGTGGTGTGCGTGGTGTGATGCGAGGGTATTGGTGTGGTGTGATGTGAGGGTGTTGGGAGGTGGGGAAGGCATGGGTGGAGTGTGGGGTAGAGGTAGGGGTCTGTGGGTAGGGGTGGGTGGTGGGTGTAAGGAATTGGATGGGGTGGAGTGGGAAGGTAGAGTAGGAGTGTGTTGGGGTGTGGTGGGATGAGCTTATGAGGGGGTGTTGACGAGGAGGGAGAAGGGGAAGGTGGATGTAAGAGAGGGGGAAGATGGGTATGGGAGGGGAGAGGAAGAGAGGAGAGAGGGTGGGTATAAGAGAGGGAAGGGGGATGGAGAGAGGGGGAAGGTGGGTATGGGGGGAGAAAGAGGGGAAGGTGGGTATGGGGGGAGAAAGAGAGGAAGAGAAAGAGAGTGAGAGAGAGGGAAGAGGGGTATGGGGGGGAGAAAGAAAGGAAGAGAAAGAGAGTGAGAGAGAGGGGAAGAGAGTGAGAGAGTAAGGGTGAGAGAGTAAGAGAGTAAGAGTGTAGAGAGTAGGAGAGTAAGAGTGTAGAGAGTAAGAGTGAGAGAGGGGGGAGTACGAGAGAAGAGAGTGAGAGAGAGTAAGAGAGAGGAGAGAAAGAGTAGGGGTGAAGAGAAGTGGGAGTGGAGAGAAGTATGAAGAGAGGTGAAGAGACGTACAAAGAAGTAGGAGTCGGAGCAGGAGGTGGGGGAGGGGAGAGATGGGTGGTAGGAGGGAGGGTGGGGGAGAGAGACAGGAGGAGGGGGTTAGATGAAGAGTGGAGGGGAGATGAGCCCATGTGGCGCAAAGGAGCGAAGATAGAAGATTAATCCCTGTTCACGGCGCAAACGGGAGTCCGGATGGCCCCTGTGCATGGACAGTCCAAACACCGACAGGTGTTGCCGCAAGGAGTGGCCGGCAGAAATATATATATATATATATATATATATATATATATATATATATATATATATATATAGAGAGAGAGAGAGAGAGAGAGATGTATATACACACACGCACCCAAACACACGTATATATATGTATATCAATATAAATATATGAAAGTCAATGACGTTTCGTAAAAGAAGGTGATCATGTACATACTTTCTTGCAGTTGTGATTATAACACCTCGTTGTAAACAATGTTCCTTGTTTTCCCTTGTGGAGCATATACAAATAGGTTTTTTTTGCTGCCCACTCTTGAGCAGCCAACATACAGTTGTCCATGTGAGAAGCAGGGCTCTTCCAAGAGAAGATCAGCTACAGACAGTGTTTGACACTGAGATTTGTTTATGGACATGGCAAAAGTCACACGAAGGGGGAATTCTAGTCTTCTGAATGTAAAAGGAATGTCTGCTCCTGATGGAGTAAGAGGAATTCTTGGAATAAAGACGTCATCCCCTTTTGCACATCCAGAAAGAATGGTAGCCTCGATAACATGTGACATCATTTTCTTTATCACGAGTCGTGTTCCATTGCAAAGTCTTGGTGGTTCCAGATTGCGGAGCAGCATAACAGGCGTTCCAACTTTAAGTGATAATATGTGGGGAGGTAGTCCTGGAGGCTCCAACGAATTGAGAAATTCAGGAGGATAGTTCACCACTTCATTTGTATCTGGAACTGTATCAACAGACTTGTAAGTTTGAAGATTGCCGGGAAGAGAATGCATCAGGTGTTGATTAATTTTTGTAACAGCTACGTTTTTTGGAGCTAATATTGCTCTTTCACATAGCCAATTGTGATTTTGGTAGTTTTGTTTAAAGTTGGGAAAGACTTTGTGTTTGAGGTCATCTACAGAATTAACAACAGAACAAAATGGCTGGAGGTCTGCAACGAAATAATTTTACTCAACACTTTGCAAGTGAATCAGTGGAGGCAAAGATGCGTCTCATTTACTTGACAATTTATGCACCACATTGCAGAAATCACAATGTAAGTATATCTGAAAGGGTAGTCTTACACTGTTGTACCGTTGAATTACAAATAATGCTCATCTGTTATGTTGGGGTTAAAATTTCATCAACATCAAAAATATATGAATTTTCATGGGAGTTATGGCCGTTATGCAAAGAATATAATTTCCAAATTTCATAAAGATCCATTCAATACTTTTGACGTAGTTTTGGATAAGAAAACAAATGACTAATGTGTGTGTTTGTGTGCATGTGTATGTGTGTGTGATGGGTGTATATATGTATAGATATCTGTATGCATGTATATATGTATATATGTACATATTACATGTACATCTATATATATATATATACATCT
>NC_142936.1:28956951-28985770 GCF_046866305.1 Octopus bimaculoides | reverse complement strand
GCTATGATTTAGCACAAAACAAATCAGTTGTAGCTCAGACTTCAACGTGACAGGGTGTGGTTTTCGTTGTGGTAACACGTGCTGGGGAAGGTTAGGCTATAATGCCAGTCCAGGAACCGGTCCATGTTAGTCCAAATACTTGAATGTATGTTGAAAGATTGTCTTGACCCGTTTGCTTACAGATGGTTGATTTCTGTAGTTATTATCAGCGTTTTGTTTTCGGTGATTTAAATAAGAGTTTTGACTATTATTTCCAGCAGGTAGACATACTACATACTTAGTATGTCCTTTGATTAATACAAATTTTAATCCTTTAGCTATATACACTCTTTTACTATTTTACTTGTTTCAGTCATCTGACTGCGGCCATGCTGGAGCACCGCCTTTAGTCGAGCAAATCGACCCCAGGACTTCTTCTTTGGAAGCCTAGTACTTATTCTATCGGTCTCTTTTGCCGAACCGCTAAGTTATGGGGACGTAAACACACCACCATCGGTTGTCAAGCGATGGTGGGGGAACAAACACAGACACACACACACACACACACACACACACACACACACACACACACACACACACACACACACACACACACACACACACACACATATATATATATATATATATATATATATATATATATATATATATATATATATATATATATATACATATACATATATACGACGGGCTTCTTCCAGTTTCCGTCTACCAAATCCACTCACAAGGCATTGGTCAGCCCGAGGCTATAGTAGAAGACACTTGCCCAAGGTGCCACGCAGTGGGACTGAACCCGGAACCATGTGGTTGGTAAGCAAGCTACTTACCACACAGCCACTCCTGCCACTATTTATATATATATATATGTATGTATATATATATATATATATATATATATATATATATATATATATCTCCAATAAACGTAACAAGAACGTAACAGACGACAATGAAAACATACAGACACATGGACAATACAAAGACGGACAGAAACTCCACGTTCGTGGCTTTCTATTCCTCAGTTAAGCTTCCAATCATCATTACAGTTTCGGCCTGTTACACTTGAGACTGTTCAACATTGGTAGGCTCCAAAAATCTAAGCTAAGGGCATTAAATTTTTGGGAGAAAGCGAGCGAATATGTGCGACAACACAGACAAAAAGAAAAAAAAGTAAACGAAAAAACGGAGAAAATGTTACACGATTACAAATACAAGCAATAAGAATAACAACAAGTGTCTTCCGACTGAAAGGACGAGTTAAGTTAAGCTGGCATGTGAAGTGGAGGCCTTGCAGCAACAAACATGGATGAAAGTCAGGAAACAGGAAAATAAGGTGTTGTGCGGGCAGCGGTCAGGCCAAGAAAGAAAGATCATGCTTGGCCGAGCACCGGTCACGTGGGAGGAACAGGGATATATATATATATATATGCATGTATTGGCTAAACTGGCAATATGACCATCCCCAAATACAACAATATATATATATATATATATATATATATATATATTTAGTATATATATATATATATATATATATATATATATATATATATATATATATATATATATATATATATGTATATATATATATATATATATATATATATATATATATATATATATATATGTGTGTGTGTGTGTGTGTGTGTGTGTGTGTGTGTGTGTGTGTGTGTGTGTGTGTGTGTATCTATGTATATATATATGTATGTATAGAGTATTAGGTGTGATGTACAGCAATTGAATATTGAGAAAAAATGTCGTCAGAAGTTTGGAAACAGATCTTTTTATTTTTTCATTATTATTAGCGCTTTCGTTCCTTTTTCGAACTTGTCATGTTTCCAAACACACACACAGACACACACACACACACACACACACACACACACACAGGCACGCACATACACACACATACACACACGCGCGCACACACGCGCATACACACACACACACACACACACACACACACACACACACACACACACACACACACACACACACACACACACACACACACACACACTTCATCAGGGGATTCTCCCCAAAATTGAATATTTGAAGATAAAGTGGAGAATTTGCATTTGTTACTTCAAATGTGGCTCATCTCTACAAATGTTCAGATATATGTAGGTGTAGCATTGGGATGCTCTAGCTTTATGTATATATATATATATATATATATATTAGAAAAAAATAAGGTATTCAGAGATCTGGATGGTTGTACGTATACAAATATTTATTAACATGTCATGTTTTTACAAATCACATATTTTCATCTACTCTAATAGAATATTCAGATTTAAATTGTGTGAAGGGATTTGTCTCTTTTTATAATGAATGGGTTGGTGTGGAGAGAGAGAGAGAGAGAGATAGGGGGGGGAGAGAGATTGAGAGAGAGAGAGAGAGAGAGAGGGAAAATAAAGTAATGTGGAGTGTAAAGGGTTGGTAAAGAGGGAGAGGAATGGAGAGATGGTGGAGGGAGAAAGTGAGAGAGAGTGTGCGTGTTTGCGCGTGTGTGTGTGCGTGTGTGCGTGTGTATGTGTATCTGAAAGGAAGTGTTTTGAACATGAGATAAAGAAAAAAAAATATTTTAAAGTAAATGGCTGAAACAGATGCTTACTTTGGTTCAGCCAGCTTACCCGGGGGTCTGAAAGGAAAATGTTTTCAAAGTGAAAAAATGTGTTTTTTTCTTAATGTCAATGGAAAATAGAAGGAAAGAAAGGAAGGAAGAAAGAAAGAAGAAAAAATGTGTTTATATCTATACAGTTGGTCAGTTCTTTCAGTAGAAGATGACAAGTTGATTCTTGGTCTGTGAAAATGGCAAGACCAGGTGGTTACTCTAAGGGGCGGAGTCTGTTTTGATGAGGAATAATGAAAGTTATTTTTCAAAAATTATCTGGACTTATTATCATCATTGTTCAATGTTTGATTCCCATGCTAGTATGGGTTGGAAAATCTGGATGCAAGAATATTTATGTATATACATGCGTACACATAGAGTTTTTTTTTCTGAAGAGGTCTATGGTAAAGGACTAAATAAATAAATGAATGGAGAATAGGAAGGAGAATACCCCTTCTCTCTCTCTCTCTACCTATCTGTCTATCTGTCTGACTATCTATCTATCTATCTATCTATCTATCTATCTATCTATCTATCTATCTATCTATCTATCTATCTATCTATCTATCTATGGCAAAAATAAACACAGGTTATTATTTATAGCTAGTCCTCAGTGGTTTGCAACAAAATTTCTTAGCCATTCCGGTAATCTTTCACTTCGTATCCCTGTACTACTAACTTTTGAATCTGCATTTCTTTGTTGATAAGTGGAAAACGTATACTCTAGAACAGTGTTTGGATCTTTTTTAAAACGGGGGCCACATTTTTCATTAACGAAACACTTTGAAACTTGGAACACTGGTAGAATGTGTCATATAAAACATATTTTTCTCTTAGTCTTCTTAAAAAAAAAAGAAATCCATAAATTATTCCATGTTAAAGTTGTCGTATTTCTGTAATTTCAACCAATCACTGACGTCCATTCAGCCGATATACATTAAGCGCCGACTACATAAACAAACGATTCTGAAACAATTAACCCTAACCCTAACCCTAACTCTAACCCTAACCCTAACCCTAGGGTTAGGGTTAGGGTTAGGGTTAAAGCAAATTTAAAATGAAAAAAGCAAATAAAACGAAGAATCGTTTGTTTATGTAGTCGGCACTTAATGTATATCGGCTGAATGGACGTCAGTGATTGGTTGAAATTATCGAAATAAGACAATTTTTTACATGAAATAAATTCGAATACAAAAATATTTTTCTGTTCTATAACACAAAATAGATAAGTATACGAAGTTTGAAAGTCTTTCGGTACCAAAAACACTACGTAAAACATTAATGAAAAATGTGGCCCCCGTTTTAAAAAAGATCCCAGTGTTTCTCAACTGTGGTCCATATAGCCCTTGGGGGTCCATATAAAAGTTTGCTGTTAAAATTTATGTACAGTAAACTGGTTATATTTCTACAACACACAGCATATTTACACAATTTTAAACATAATTCCTAATAATATTTAATCATAAAAATATATTAGCTTTTAGACATCGAATGTCTATGAAGGTCTTACCCAAAGAGTAAAATAGAAATCAAAGGGTCCACAGGGAAAAATGGTTGAGAACCATTGCTCTAGAACAATAGATAAACTTCTAGTGAGCCAGAACATCTAGGCCGCGTTTCAATTGTAGATTGTAGCTATTTTACCAAACCATAGCCATCACTCACAAGCAGTATGACTAGGTATCTTGTATTATACTTTTACCAATCGTTTTAGGCACTTATGTAGTTGCAAGCTCGCATAGATACTCTCTTAGCTCTCTCTTCCTGCGAAACATTGAGGAAAGAGAGCAGTATAAGTACTCGGTTGGTACTCATTTTTAGTTGAATAGATGGAGTAACAATAAATGAAGTACTTTGATGCAAGGCACAATGTGACACCCACAATTCGTAAATCCTATTTTGTTTTCGAGAAATCTGAAGTTGCTTTTCTGTATACGGAAAAAATAGTAGGAGTTATCCAACATTTTTCTCTAGCTAGGCAAGCAGGGAGACAACTCCGAATACTTATGGTTTCTTTCGATTTCGTCAGCGGAAGTGTATAGTTTACGCCATTGTGTACTGGCAGTGTAGGGACTAACTACATAAAAATATTCGATAAAAAGGAGAACTTCGAACCTTGGTGTCGTTCATTGTAGCAGTTGATTTCCTTTGCTATGTACGGTATCTGAACATCATTGTCGTAGAACATTGGATGATAGAACAAAGAATCATAGGACCTAGGACCAAAGGAGATTAGATCAGAGAACACTCAAAATGTCACTGATGTTAGAATCATAGAACACCGGATAATGTAATCTGGGGAAAAGCACAGTAACCGCGTAACATGATATTTAAAGTGATTATCTTCTGAATTCAAGTCCGTAAAATTAGAAATTTCATTTAAACTACTCAAAATTACTTAAATCTGAGAGAGAAAAAATATATGCAAAAGATAGCAACAGAATTAATTAAAAAAAAAACAAGCGCTAAAACATTATTCAAAATCTCTAAATTATTAATTATCATTCTTTTTGAAAGGTAAATTCTTCTTTGAAGGTTTTGTCATCAATAGTCTTCTCATGTGTGTTTAACTGTGGAAAGGGAAGAAATGGCTGATGGCAGTTTACGCATCACCAAAGCTTTCTCTCTCTACACATATATACATTGTTTAACACACGCACACACATAAATACACGCACACACATACACACACGCACAAACACACATACGCACATACGCACACACAGACACACACATACGCGCGCACCCCACACGTACACACATTCAAGCACATAAAGAAATATTGTAAAATAGAGTCATCAAGAGTGATGGAGAGAGAGAGAGAGCGAGAGAGAGATAAGAATGAGAAAGAGTGAGAGAGAATTCGAGAGAGACGTCGATGAGTCTCTCTCGTACTCGATCAGACAAAGACTTGCCAATATTGGTATGTATAATCACACACACTAATCTATGAACGCTCACTGTGACACAGACACTAACAAATGTATATAAGGACATACGTGCACATATGCAGATAAATATGCACACTAGAAAAACACGGACACACACAAACATACACAAACACTGATTGGCATACTTACAAACACAAACACATTCTCGTTCATACGAACACTCACATTCAGATACAAACTCACAAACACACACATATACATATGCAAAGTCGCAAGAGGAAAGAAAAACCGAAGTCAATTCATTCAAGTCACACACTTTTAAAATCAAATATGTAACACATTCATACATCCACATACGCACAAATACTGGCAACCACAATAAACACAACGTACCATCCAACAACAACAATGGCACCGAGGCGACGATAGTGGCAGAAACACCAGAAATAACAACGGCACCGAGGAATAACCGGCTCCACACCCTACATTACCAGCAACGGTACCCACACCACCACCGGCAGCAAGAACACCCACCCTATGGCCAGAGACAACCACTACGGCGATAACAACTGCTGAGACAACAGACACGCCACGCCGACGGATCAGCGCGCCCTAATGATAGCAACACTGACGGCAGCCCCAACAACACCGGTGACAACATCATCCCCAGGCCCGGTGCCGACCAGAGATGCGCCAGGAATGCGAACATAGCCAGCACCTAAGCCCGTAAATATATCAGATTGGCCAGCACAGCCTTCAAGCGACGCTTCTATAACCACCGGTCATCCTTCAAGGTCCCAGAAAGACTTTTCGTCACGTCCCTGGCCAGCTATGTGTGGCACTTCAAAGACCAAGGGACCCTGTATGATATCAGGTGGAAGATCTTAGAATAAATGGGCCCCACACTAATGGGAGCAGGCGTTGCATCACTGAGCGAGCCAGGATATTTAAAGAATATACTAGGCCTGGCTCGCTGAATACTCGTCAAGAAATATTCACATAATGCATCTATTTCAAGCGCTACCTGCTGCATGCAAAATTGGGATTCTCCGTTAGCTGATTAGGCTCGTAAGAGTCACTACGATATGTTAGCAGACCATGAGAGAGATCCCTATTTTCCAATATTGGCTGGTCTAAGGGAGACAACCCGTCCTCATCAACGCTGGAACTTTCTTTCTCTGAAGGCCGTTTGACCAATTGACCGTAACATTTTTCCACCTCCGAGAGATGAAGAGTTAAACTTGTCTTTGTATAGAGTCTGATGAGCTGTCCACAAGGCTGCGTCTTTCTTGGATGCGAAACCATTGGTCACTCTATGACCAGACATTAACTTTAATGATTTAATACTTTACTGCTCAATAGAGTTTGCTTCTTATTCAGTTATATGACATACTGAAAATTATATATGGGAGACTTCAATCTGCCCAATGTCAGATGACCCGAGGGCCTTTCTCTCCCAGGAATGACACGATGCGAACAAGGACAGGTGAAATCCCTCCTGAACCTTATCAACACTTTGTACATGGAACAATTAGTACTCCAACCAACCAGGGCAGGTAACATACTGGATCTATGCTTCACAAATAATATGGATCTCATGCATAATGTGAAAGTGACGCCGACGCTACTCTCGGATCAGAACATGGTAGAGCTGACCATGTACAGACCAAAGGAAACCATGGACATGCAGCTTACAAGAAATTCTCAGAATCTTTCCAGCTTGAACTTCCATAAGGCGAACTAGAAACAAAGTGAGAAAGAGATCCTCAAACAAAACTGGCCTAAATGTCTCTCCTCACCGGACATCGACATGAAACTTAAACAATTCATGTCTGTAATGCAAGCCATATGCTACAAATGTGTACCGGAGAGAAAGGCCACTGTACACAAGAACAAAATCCCCAGGGAGAGGAAAATTCTTAAGAGACGGCGTACAAAAGTTTCAAATCGTCCAAACAAACAAATTGAAAGCAGTGAAAAGTCCCGCCTGAAAATACAACTGCTGCAGATTGAAAAAAATCTGCAACTCTCCCATGGAAAAGAAAGAGCAGACAAAGAAGCCTGGGCTACTCCTTGAAAAAGATGGTACACTCACAGGAAACCCAATGAGGATAAGTGAAATACTAAATGAGCAATTCAAAAGTATTTTCACTCCGCCCCTAAGACACTTTCAAGTCAGCAATCCAACTGACTTTTTTTTTTACCACTGCAGATATAAAAAACAGAGGCAATGATGATCGATTACATCAATATAAAAGAAGACGATGTAATAAGGGCTATAGATGAAATGAACCAAAACTCAGCTACTGGTCCTGATGGATTCCCAGCAATCCTTCTAAATGTATGTAAGCAAGAACACTGCAGTCCCTCTTTCAGAACTTCCTTGCAAATGGCAAACTTCCAAGAAAACTGATGGAGGGTAAAATATGCCCTATTCATAAAGGAGGTAGCAGAGCAGAGACCAAGAACTACAGACCTATCTCTCTGACCTCACACATCAGCAAGGTCATGGAACGAATAGTCAGAAGAAAACTAATCGCCTTCCTCGAAGAAAATGACATGCTGCCTGACACCCAACATGGTTTTCGACCAGGAAGAAGCTGCCTGACTCAGCTCTTACAACACTATGACTGGGTGCTGAAACAGGTACTCAACCACTCAAATGTGGAAGTGATATATCTCGACTTTGCAAAGGCCTTTGATAAAGTCGATCATGGAGTGATATGTCACAACCTGCGTGATCTCGGCATAGTTGGAAAATTGGGAGAATGGCTTCATGACTTTCTGAAGGATAGAAGTCAGGTGGTAGTAGCCAATGGAGCCACCTCCAATGACATGCAAATAGTGAGCAGTGTTCCGCAAGGCACTGTTTTGGGACCACTACTGTTCATAATGGCCCTCTCAGACATGCCCTCAGCCGCACAGAGAGCCACGATCACAAGTTATGCAGATGATACAAAAGTCTCCCAGGTAATACAGAACCCTGAAGACACTACGCACCTGCAATTCGAGCTGGATGAAATATACAAGTGGGCTGAAATGTTTCAAGCCTTGTGTTATCAGCATGCAAAACTAAATGCAGTACCCATTGAATACACTGGAGCAACCTGGAGGGATTGCAATCCCAGAGGCACAGTCAGTGCGAGACCTGGGCATTTACATGAGTAATGATGCATCCTTTCATGTGCATGTTGATAAATTGGCAATGAAATGTAGGCGGATGACCGGATGGATTCTTAGAACTTTTAGAACAAGAGATCAGGAAACCATGATGGTCCTCTGGAGGACACTTGTCCTAAGCCCCTTTGACTATTGCTCTCAGCTATGGTCACCAACCAGTGTGAAATTAATCTCAGAACGTGAGGCAATCCAACGAAGCTACACGAATAAGATAGCCGCTATGCAACATATAAGCTACTGGGAAAGACTCAAGAGATTAAGACTCTATTCCTTAGAGTATAGGCGAGAAAGATATACCATAATATACATCTGGAAGATCCTGGAAGGACTTGTCCCAAACATCGAGAGTTACACAAATACTAGAACTGGGCGCCACTGCATAGTGCCAAGGACTCCAAATTTGCCATCAAGATGTAAGACAAGATACTGCAACACCCTGGGCTTCAGAGGTCCACAGCTCTTCAATATCCTCCCAAAGGACCCGAGAGACCTGCATGGTGGCTGTAGGTGTCTTCAAAATAAAGCTGGACCTCTTCCTGTCAGGTGTCCCAGATGAACCAGCTTCGCGGCAGGAAGTGCAGATGTGGGCAGCTGCATCGAACTCTCTCATGCACCAAATGTCAATTCTAAAAAGCATTCGTGAAGCAAAATTATGTAGCAACACCAAATGGCGGTGCCCCAGCATGGCCACAGCTCGTGAGCTGAAACTAGATAGAATAATATATATATATATATATATATATATATATATATATATATATATATATATATATATATATATATATATATATATGTATGTATGTATGTATATATATATATATATATATATATATATATATATATATAGGCACAGGAGCGGCTGTGTGGTAAGTAACTTGCTAACCAATCATATAGTTCCGGGTTCAGTCCCACTTCGTGGCACCTTGGACAAGTGCCTTCTACTATAGCCTCGGGCCGACCAGAGCCTTGTGAGTGGATTTGGTAGACGGAAACTGAAAGAAGCCCGTCGTATGTCTGTGAGTTTGTGTTTCTCCCCCTCATCATCGCTTGACAACTTATTTTGGTGTGTTTATGTCCCCGTAGCTTAGCGGTTCGGTAAAAGACACCGATAGAATAAGTACTAGGCTTACAAAGAATAAGTCCTAGGCTCAATTTATTCGACTAAAGGCGGTGGTCCAGCATGGCCGTTGTCAAATGAATGAAACAAATAAAAGAAAGAAGTATATATATATATAAGTCAGTAAATAGTGGGGTTGTGTTAACCGCATATATATATGTATGTATAGTTTAGGACAATCAGTAAGTTGTCATAACAGTACTCGGAGTTTCAAATGCCGGAGCTAAGAGCTACGATGCATTCTCATCGGTCCTTGATTGTATTAATAGCCGATGAGAATGCATCGTAGCTTTTAGCTCCGGCATGTGAAACTCCGAGTACTATTATGACAACTTACTATACATATATAAATAATCCTCTATTTACCTAATATCGAGGTCTCATTCTTTTGTTGTCACTTATTATTATTATTATTATTATCATTATTATTTCATGTTTGACTTTTGTTTTGCATTTGTACAAGTTGGATCCAAGTCTCACCCAGAGGCCTCAAGAGACAACAAGTTAGAAGTTCATGTAGGTGTTATACCTAGGGTACCATATATTTGGATTTGTACAGTTTTGTTCTAGTGAATGTTTAAGAAACCATAAGAAAATTATGTGTTTGTTTTAAAATTTGAGATCACATAGACAGTATTTTACGTAGGGTATTATTATTATTATTATTATTATTATTATTTATCTATATACACACACACAAATATTTCACACTTCTCTCTCTCTCATGCGCGCGCTCACACACATACACACATATGTTGTGTATATAGACATACATACATACACACACACACACACACACACACACACACACACACACACACACACACACACACACACACACACACACACACACACACACACACACACACATATATATATATATATATATATCTATATATATATATATATATAGGGGAGAATATACAAATAATAACAACAGACGAGGACAGGTGGTGTAAATAACAAAAGGATATATTAGTATGACGCTCGGGAATACGGAAAGTCTTTGACGTTTCGAGCTACGCTCTTCAACAGAAAGAATACGGAGACAAGGAGAAAAACACGGAGAAAAAAAATTGAATAGTGTTCAGTCAACGGTCAATCATAATAATGGCCGATCATAACAATGGCTGACCGGAAGTTAGAAATTCTTTTTTCAGGAGAGCTAAGAAAGGGGGAGATAACAAACGGTGATCGGGAACGAGGGGCTGTGTGTGGGAGGTAGAATGCTGGTGATCTTGACGTATGTAGTGTGAAAATGGGGAAGGGAGAAAGGGAGAAAGTAGTTGGTCAGTTGTAGTGTGTGCGTGGTGTGATGCAAGGGTATTGGTGTGGTGTGATGTGAGGGTGTTGGGAGGTGGGGAAGGCATGGGTGGAGTGTGGGTTAGGCTGAAGGTGGGGTAGAGGTAGGGGTCTGTGGGTAGGGTGGGGTATGTGGGTAGGGGTGGGTGGTGGGTGTAAGGAATTGGATGGGGTGGAGTGGGAAGGTAGAGTAGGAGTGTGTTGGGGTGTGGTGGGATGAGCTTATGAGGGGGTGTTGACGATGAAGGGGGAAGGGGAAGGTGGATGTAAGAGAGGGGGAAGATGGGTATGGGAGGGGAGAGGAAGAGAGGAGAGAGGGTGGGTATAAGAGAGGGAAGGTGGATTGAGAGAGGGGGAAGGTGGGTATGGGGGGAGAGAAAGAGGGGGAAGGTGGGTATGGGGGGAGAAAGAGAGGAAGAGAAAGAGAGGAAATATATATATATATATATATATATATATATATATATATATATATATATATATATATATTCATATTCAATTATATGTATTTATTTTATCCTAATTAATAATAATTCGGATAGAATAAATGGGTTAATAGAAACCAGGGTAGCAAAGATCACAAAATAACTGTGGTGTAATTCCTGTTTGTGAGGCAGAAACTCCTTGATATTTTTTTTCTCTTCCTTTCTTGTCCAACGTACTATCTGGTAGCGTCCACATCTCTAACGGTTTTTTCAAACGAATTACGTTATAACCTTATCCAAATATAGTTCTCATACTCGGTCATAATGTCTTAAGTTTAAGATGGTTCCCATACATTCCCTGAGGAGAAGTTTACATTTTTAACATCGACGATTCCTATGGATCGCATAAATTGTAATTCTTTGAAACATATGTCGGAATAAAGTATGCAGTTATAACATGCGTTTACTCCATTCCTTAAATTTATATATATATATATATATATATATATATATATATATGCATATGTTGTGTACACTGGTCCACAGGGGATTGCAATCCCAGACCCTAAATTAGTGAGGGACCTGGATATCGGCATGAGTGATGATACCTTTTTCCAAGTGCACATTACCAAGATGGTGACAAAGTGCAGACTGCTGGCTGGCTGGATCTTGAGAACGTTCAGGACCAGAGAGATGGGAAACCATGATGGTCCTCTGGAGGACATTCGTCCTGAGCCGCCTCATGCTACTGCTCCCAGCTATGGTCACCCAACAGTGTAAAATTAACAGCGGACCTTGAAGCTATTCAGCGAAGCTTTACTTAGAAGATCGTCTCATTGCAACTGCTTAAGTACTGGGAAAGGCTGAGACAGCTAAGACTCTGCTTCCTGGCCATTGAAGAAAATATTATTATCATATGCAGATAAAAAAATGAAATATTTGATAACCTATGCATGAATTTACATGCAACGCTAAGATTTTCAATGTATATCGTTTAATATTTATTGAGGTGAGGAATGTAGAGGGTCACGGACTTGAGACATTTTTAAAAAAAGAACTATAAAAGTGTTAAACTTAACGAACCTTGTTGGAAATAGCTGCCAAATCTTCATCAATTCAAACCTTACTGTTTTAAAAAGGAAAGGTCTCATCAGACAAAGCAGCTCTAGATATACAAACTGATGAAATGGTCGTGGCAGGAATGCTTTTGATCACAGGCCTGCTTGATAAGGGCTGACGTATGAGTAACCAAGAATAGCGACAACAACAATAGTTACATTATGCTTTTTTTGAGAAACCCTTCCAACCCTATCTGGTTGTTGTTATATAACACTAGGTCAGCACTGATCGAATAGACTTATGATCATAGGCGGTCCTGTATCTGCCACCATCTCGTTGTTTATAAGGTACGTTATACCCAACCCCACATTATCCTAGATAATGAATGGAGGTGTGGTTACAAGCTTTCTTTCCAACCACATGGTTCCGGGCAATTGTCTTCTACTATAGTCTCGGGCCGACCAAAGCCTTGTGAGAGGATTTGGTAGACGGAAACTGAAAGAAGCCTGTCGTATACATACATACATACATACATACATACATACATACATACATACATACATACATATATATATATATATATATATATATATATATATATATATATATATATATATATATATATACATACACACAAACACACACATGTATATGTGTGTGTGTGTGTGTGTTCGTGTCTGTGTGTCCCCACCACCGCCGATTACCAACCGGTATTGGTGTGTTTACGTCCTGTAACATAGCGGTTCGGCAAAAGTGACGGATAGAATAAGTACCAGACACAGAAAAACATAAATACTGGTATCGATTCATTCGACTACAACTTCTTTAAGACGGTACCCCAGCATGACCGCTGTCTAATGACTTAAACAAGTAAAAAATAGAAGATAAAGATGCGTGGCAGTAGGATGACATTTGAAGGAGATATCACTGTCCTTTCATGCAGATTGAGATATAATAAAGAAGTACCCATTTTAGTTCACCGTAGTTGCTCAGTCTTCGAGAAATAGAAGCCACATATCACTCGAATCTCATTTCATAGTCTTAAAAATATAAGATCACATTGAATAATTTAAACCGTGATACAATGTGATTTTTTTTATAGAGAGAAGTAACAATGCCAGTCATCTTTTTACAGGAGCTCTGAGAATGGTGGTGAGATATTAAAAGAAACTCGGGTCCTGTTTCCAATATTTGAAACAGAGTAGACTCTACTTAAGGCTCTACCTCACTAATGATGTGGTAGTAGTATTAAAATGGGTAAACGGATTAAAGAATAGACAGTTTCTGTCTATTTCCAATCACAGTACTTGGTTCCATCAAAGGCACTGATAAAAAGACACTCATCCAAATTTGCCTTGCTGTGAAATCGAACACGTAATTATGAAGTAAAGCTCTTAACCGTACTGCCATCTATGCAGTGATAATCTCACTTGAAGTAAAACTATGTCTACCTTTGACCATATTTCAATTCGATTAAGGTTGATCTAGGACCAGATACCAACACAGCAATCTACTTCTTGCCTTGTTACAAAATTTTTACAGTTTATTGTAGATTTATCGATGAGATGCTATGAATGATATAATGAAACAACAACAACAACAACAGCAGCAGCAGCAGCAGCAGCAGCAGCAACAACAACAACAACAGAAATGGCATCTGTACTTAAATTTACATATAAACTCAGAATTGTTAATAACATCTCGTTTATGGAGGTAAGTATTGAAAATAATAATGACAGGATGGTGAATACTGTACATATACTATGACTAGAGAAACTCATAATGTGCATAATGAGTGTGATGACAGATGCAACAAAAACTGTTATAAAAACATTAGTTAAAAGACTTCAGACGACATCAACTAGAAATGACTTCTTAAACATCAAACTAACCAGAAGCAAGCAAATTATATCGACAAAGGATGAATAGATAGATCGGTCGTTACCTAGACATTTTATTTGATTCTCAAAGCTGGTACATTACAAAATTATATGTTACAATAATGGGTTCCTTATACAAAATGTATATATTTTAGCATTGTTATACTGTAGATGAAAAAAAAGACAAAAAATATATAAAAAAAGAAACGAATAGAAATCTTAAAAGCATAAAAAAATTATACACAAGAGACTGCGTTGAGGAAATTTGTTCCACAATGAGAAGTGGAATATTCTACATCTAACCAGTCTTGCAGAGAGTTTCTATTATGACAATAAATAAATAAATAAATAAATATAGAGAGACTAGATAAAGGTAAACCAAGCTAAAAAGCTAATCTTTTGAAAGAATACAGGAATTTAAACTCAGGGCTCAGGAAAAACTCTTATCCCCTTATATTATTAACTCTGTATCTTAGTATTTTTACTTACCTCCTAATTTAGACTTTGCTACCTGGTTTAGGAAATAGAGACATTCTCTTTTAATAATTAAGGTGCCGCTGAGAGGGCATCTATGCTTGAACCATTTGAAATAATAGACAGATTTCCTTGGAATTACATCTTTACCATTTTACAAAAGGGAACTGAGTAATGTCCGAAATACACTTGGCTTGGAACAAAAATAGGCTGGCCATGGCTGGAAAGCCTTTGATCATAGATCTGCTCATTGAAGGCTGATCTTGAGCTAAACACAACACCATCATTGCCACCACTACCAACAACAAACGCTAAACCACCCCTCCACCACAACCAATCGACATAGTCGCTCGATCTTTTGAAAGTGGTACGCAAGTCTTTTTCAGGTCACATACAAACGTCTGTAAATGCGATAATGAGATAATGTAGTCGCTTTTAAACTGTTGAAATCAAATACAAGATGGTCACTGTTGGAATGGTTTTGATTATGGGTTTGCAAGATCAAAGCTGACTTGAAGTAGGACAGCAACAGCATTTTGTGAAATACACCCATCTGTAGTACGTTTTAATATATTTGTATCTTATCTTTTCTCATTACTGAACGGTCTGCAATAGAAGTCGCCTAAATAATCATTCCATTGAAAGAAATGAACAAGTATTTATATGGAACAGATTCCTTTCATTAGGTTAATTCCTTTCATTAGGTTAATTCCTTTCATTAGTGTCTATTACAACAGTGACTATTGTAATATTTCTCTTTTTTCGACCTTTTCGGTGAAGTTAAGTACTTACATATTGATGTCAGGACTAATCAGCCTGAACCATGTCCAGAATTGTCACACTGCTTACCAGCGATTCCACTCACAACCCACTGCATACCCATTTTTTAAATATAAATTTCGAAGTTGTCTCCCGCACCATTAACAATAATTATTGTACATGTTAATGAATTTTCCTTTCACTACGGATGTAATTTTAAGTGATTAGACATTTTTTCCCTTACTGCATTAAATATGTTTACTTCTACCTAAGTATATAACCTAGATGTTGATGATTAAAAAGAGATACACAGTTTTTAATTTGTTTACTAGACGGAATATGTTTATGTCTTTTAAGAGTCAATATAGCTTTTGATAATTTTAGATTGATCAAATTACCATTCTGATTCCGATTAATTTTATCACCAACTTGTACACCTCGGACAAGATGAAATGAGGCATTCATTTCTACTAATCTTTCTGTTTTGTGTCATTCCAAATTAGTGTGAGAGCAGTCGTATCAATAACACCAAATAATTCATACGCGTTATTTGATCTTTTACTTTTTTGTGTAATTTTATTAAAATTCAGACATTCTGATATATTAATTAGTTCGTTGTTTTAATGTCTTGAATAGTAGTTTGATGTTACTTTCAGTAGTATCATCAGGAACGTGAAACTAGTCTAAACATGTATTGAAGTAATTTGGGAAAGAGCAACGGTCTACGAACTGAACCTTGAACTACACCATTAGCTATAATTATTTCTGGAGATTTCAAGTCTCTAATGTTTGTAAGTTTTTGATTACTATGTCCCATATAATATAACACCATCATCTTAAAGTTTGTATTCCATGATCTTCAGTTTTAAAAGCTTTATCTTAGGTATAGGAATATTACAAAAATGAAGTTAGTTTTCTGAAGGACCCCCGTGGCACCATACAAACTGGAGAACAATATACATAGATGAATAAAACCGTATTGGTAATAATTTAGAATATTTTGTCCAAAATTTGACCAATAAAGATTATATTTACAGCGACTATTGGGAAATAGTGTTTTACGCGATTAGAAACATGCACACATCTTTATACGTTAATGGAAGTAACAATGAATGAGTCGTTGTGATAACGTTGCCATGACAACTAACGTTGATTCTTCTTTAAGTATAGGTTTGAAAGTTGAGTCAACGGAGAGAAGTTACAACTAGATGAAATCACCAAGAGGTTTAAATGCATATTCAATTGATATTCAATTTTCAGTAAAAGGGCATCCAGGAGTCATGACCTGGATGCTTCCCGTCCCATTTTGAGTGTAAGATGTTAAAGTCTGAAACATTTGCCAGAGAGGGGTTACTTCTCTGAACGCCTTCTGCTTTCTTGAGAGTTTCTTTCTACTAGAGCTGGACTGCACCCAGAATCAGTGGATAGTGGAAATATATCTGGGAAGATAAAGAAGTTAATCAGACATGATGATTAATAAGTAATTGCTGATCAATGGCGATATTCATCCAGGCACAGTAATCAACGGATACTGTTGATTGTAGGAATTATCTTCCCTTTGAATTCTTTCTAGAAATTTTGACAAAACAGGTTAGATTCCAATATGATGTTAATCACTTCAGTACTTTGACAAAATGTTTTAACACATTCAGTTTTGGTTAGAATAACACACCTGACTTCATGGATCTTCTGAGAATATGAGTAAAGGACCTAGTTATTAACATTAAGCTATGCATGATAAAGATTAATGCTACTTTATAATATATAGTAAGGTTTTAGAATTGAGTTTAGGGGCCACAGTATAAATATCATTAGTAGTTGTTGCTTCCAGAAACAATTTTTTTTTTATTTAAGCCCAGCAAGAGAACATATAAATGGCTTAGAATATTGTGAAATCGTTTTACTGAATCGTTAGGAGCAATAAAATGTTAGGCACTGAATTTTTTAGTTGGACATGTTCGCATTCATTCCGTTTACGAGAAATGTATAAGGAAAACTTTCGTAAACGCGCATTCTGTTTAGATCGTTTCAAGTTCATGGACATTTACATAACATAGTACACACACGCGCGCGGGCCCAAACACACATACACGCACGCACGCACGCACGCGGGCCCAAACACGCACGCACGCACGCACGCACGCACGCACGCGGGCCCAAACACACACGCACGCACGCACACAGAATATACTTCTAGATGTCTTCGCAAATATGCTCAGATTATAATCCTTGAGAGAAATTGTATTGTATGATGCTTTCACTACGAGAATTTTCTGTGCTTATCAGCTTGAAATTATAACTCGAAAATACAATTCTTCCAAAATAAACAGTCCACCAAGATCATTGGCTCAAACTGCACAACACCGACTACGGTATTATAATGCGTAGATAAGTAAGGTCGGCCTCAAGGAAAAGAGAAATAATTATAATAATAATAGTAATAATAATAATAATAATAATAATAATAATAATAATAATAATAATAATGATGATGATGATGATGATGATGATGATGATGATGATGATGATGATGATAATAATGATGATAATGATAATAATAATAATAATAATAATAATAATAATAATAATAATAATAATAATAAAATAAATAAAAATAATAAAATCAGCTGTGAATGGAATGAGCGACATTATTTATTTACAATCACTACAATTGCTAACAGTCTCCAATAATAATAAATAAATAAATAAATGAAAATAATAAAATCAGCTGTAGTAACAACAACAACAACAATAATAACCATACGAATGATCTCTCAATTGTTGATAAATTCGATAACGAAAAAAACACGATTTAAAAAAGGAGAAATAAATACGATTGAGATGTAAGATATGACCAAAATAATCATACAAAATCAAAGGACACTTGAATTTATCTTTTTACATGGACGACCTACATTGCAGATGATAAACAACTAGAAACACTGCTGCAGACAGCACACGGGTTCAATAGCATATAAAGAATGTGTTTACCTTCTTATTTCACCTACACTTTGCTATGCAAAACTCGTCCATAGTTATTGGCTACCTGATGTCATTATACAGTGGAAATGGTCTTGTTGTTGGATATACATCAAGAATTCCATAGTGTGCATAGAGTTTATATAAATAGACAAACAATAGAAAATTGAATGAGCGACATTCTTTATTTAAAATCACTACAATTGTTTCGACACATTTTTACACTTGTAGTAGTACATTGGTGAGATGCTGTGTAATCACTATCATCCATCCAAGGTGTAAAATGCACCTCTTAAGGGGTTTAAGAGAGAAGGGGAGAGGGAAAAGTTTGTAAATTCCTGCCCCATTCTGTGTGTGTCAACATTTGAATAACCATATGAGTCGAGTTAACCATTAAAAATATCAAATTGGTAATTTGGAGCAGCGTTTTGTGAGTTCTACGCGCTGTGAATATCTTGGTAGGATGATATATGTGCAGGGAGTAATTGGGTCGAGATTTTTTGTGGTAGCAAGAAATTTTGACAACGAGGGGTTCAATTTTGTTTCGTTGTAATGAAATATTTGTATGACAAATTTCATCATCACGAGAATATCCTACCGTTTTTAACATGCTTGTGGTCAGAGAATGAAAATACTTTCGTTAAACTGAAAAATTCATTATAGCATTATTCCACACACCAACGAATACACACACACACACACACACACACACACCTTTTATATATATGTGTATAGATTGTTACAATACACTCAGAGATGGATAGGTACTCGTACGCGTAATATATTAACTTGCATATTACATTCTGCAAGCACACGTGTTGGTGGTAGATCTCCCTCGTTCGATAATGAGTATTTAGTTGGTCGATCAACTAAATTATCTGCTCCTGAATTAACGTCTAAGTGGCTGAGTGTTCTACAGAAACGTATACTTAACATAATTCTCTGGCAAAATTGACGTAATACAATGTATCACATGGCTGTGCTTTTTGAGTTACATATACAGTTTCCCGAGAGGTTTTTAGAAGTTTCTATTTACTCAATTTCATTCACAAAGTATAGGTCAATCGAGGCTATAAAAAGCGGCATTCTCGTAAGATACCACGCAGCGAGGTCGAAAGCTAGCTTCTTAATCATTCGGCCATACTGTATCTACTAGCGCACATATAACATACACCTTAAATACGATAAATTGCACAGATAGACACACACAGACACACATACCTTTACACAGTTATGCATATCCACTTCCCTCATACATTTCGTACACACTCCATATCTATGTCCGGAGTATCACACACACACACACACACACACACACACACTCTCTCTCTCTCTCTCTCTCTCTCTCTCTCTCCCTCTCTTACACACACATACACACACACGCACACACACACACACACACACTCTCTCTCTCTTACACACACACACACACACGCACACACACACACACACACACACACACACACACACACACACACACACACACACACACACACACACACACACATTCTCTCTCCCTCTCTTACACACACGCACTCACATTCCACCCTACCCCGCTCATGCATACCCCCACACCCTCTCTCATCCACACGCACACACTCCTCTTTTTCGCTGTGCTAACAGCCGCAGCAAACAACGTTATCAGTGAATATTGATTCAGTGAGAAGATTAAACTATTGACGCTGTAGAAGAAACACACTTTTTCATTGGCAATTATCTACTGACTTAAGAAATATAGCAACTAATACATGTCTATTTTTTTCTATTACAATTGAACTTTGTTGAGATATCAAAAGACAGTTCAATATCATTAGATTGGTGCCAGTAAGTTTCATTCACAAACTTCTTCCAGTTTCAAATCTGTTTTTAGTAGAAGTCATTAAACAGCACAGTTTTATCAGTTTCATAGGCGTCAGCGTCTTAAACTGTGGAAGTTAGCTGATGAAGGTCAGAAAATTGATCTGAATTTTTATTTTTCTTCCTTTCTATTTTATCTCTCTACCCTTAAACTTTCTGTTTCTCTACTTTCAGATAATTCTTTTTAAAGGTTCATTCTGAGTAGAAAGAGCATCATCCATGACCTTTTCAGGGTTTCTAAGACTGATACGAAAGATAGAGATGAAAGAACCACGGCTCATGGATTACTGCAGTAAGAAGGAGCACATTAAGATCTCCCAATAATTATAACGCAAGGGTCTCTGGTAAAGGTACCTAACAGTCAGGAGTTGGGGCCAAATCATGTAAAGGATTAAGTCTTTTTCGCTCAGGAATAAGTCCAGTCTGTGCTTCTAATGGACTTCCTCAATTTCTCCATCTATCCAGTTTCACTTTCAATGCTTGACCAGAGGATAAAATAGCAGACATTTTCCAATGTACTTTGTAATAAGATAAATCTTAGAACTACGCGATTGTGAAGCGAACTTCTTAACCATACATTTCCGTCTGCGTCCATGTTTTATATCTTTTATCATCTGTCACTTACCTGCGTTGAAGTGTCCCCTTTATTCAATTCAGTTGTTTATGCCAGAATTTGCTTCTATATTTTGTTCCTTTCCGCGATGGAAATAATGCTTAGTAGCATTTCTTCCGACTCATTACATTCTGTGTTCAAGTTCTGTCGAGGTCGGCTTTGCCTTTCATCTTTTCGGGATTGATAAAATAAGTACCACTTGAGCACTGGGGTCGATGTAATCAACTAATCTCCGAAATTTCAGGTCTTGTACCTATAGCAGAAATAATTATTGAAGAGGATCCACTGAATTTCTGGGTTTTAAATCATTCCCATTACGTCACCGTTGCAATTCCACTTCGCCCTCACTCACAAACCACTATATTTAAGAAAGTTAGCTGCTATATTTGTGATACTGGTACGGAGTTTGATTGTTATTTATTGATGAATGTTTTGTACCATTCACAAGAGTATTTGTATTGGAAGCTGAAGTTCTTTTCAATAGTTAGGCTTAATACTTAGTACCAGCAGGAGGTGTAATTAGTGTAGAAGTTTATCACCAACCTTAATGACAAGGTTCTTATCGTCTGTAAGCTTATGTAGACAAGACGGGAAAAGTCTAGGCACATTTTGCGGGGATAAAGAAACTCGACAGGTTTCTCCTTTCAATTGATTGAAATATTTCATCCCAAATATTTCATCCAGTTGAGTATTTGATTTTATGATTAGATTTTTGTTATTACTGTTTAGTGTAAAGTCATAATATATCTTAGACTACTATATTTAATGTTTCATTAGTTATTTGAGTGCAAGTTGAGAACAATGTAATTGCTATAACTAGCAGATCGGTGACTGTGCAGAGGCCTTTCTCAATGGCTGACATTTGATTTCAGGTAAAGTGGTTGCAGTGCTGTGGGTTTACTTGAAATGTATTGTTATTCCTTCATAAGAGTTTTAATCCTTCCTCCATGCCCAACATGGAAGAAGAAAGATTTGTCAGACGGC
Source organism: Octopus bimaculoides (assembly GCF_046866305.1). NCBI lineage: Eukaryota > Metazoa > Mollusca > Cephalopoda > Octopoda > Octopodidae > Octopus > Octopus bimaculoides. The sequence goes on along the minus strand of NC_142936.1, from coordinate 28,963,633 downwards.
TGTTGTCGTAGCTGTTACATCTTTGGTGAATACTTTATTTTCTTATTTCACATTATGTGAAGTAATGTGTTTTCTCCACTCTAATTGCTGTAGTTGATCAAACAGATCCATTAAAGTAGAGTTTATATTTTACTTTAAAAGTTTTCACCGAAAACGTTTCACAAGGTGGTAGGATAATATTATAAAGGAAATTGATTAAAACATATGAAAATAATTTTATAATTTTCCTGTTGTCTTTTTTTGATAAATGAAAACATTGTTCATTAATAGTAAAAATAGCAATAAAAATCTTAGTTTATAAATTGCCCTTTTTACAGGAAAATTGCGATCTAAGATGATATAAGTTATTTTGCTAGGCGAACAAAAAATGCGAATTTGCTTAAGATCACAGGGAACTTAATTTACTCGAATCATTGTTTATATTTAAAAAGCATGCTAGATTTTATTAAGAACGTTACTAAATTATAATTTCATTTTCGCTGGAAACTTTTGTACAAAATTGCATCATAATTGTCTTTGAAGAGTATTGTCTGTGAGGGCAGCATAATCTGGTTGTGACATTAAGAAATTGCTATGCATATTGATTACTTAATTCTATGCAAACCAACGACGGAGCATTTACATGGTCAATGGATATGTTCAAAATAAGCAAAACACCCTCAAATTACACACCACTGTCTTAAAAATATATATATTCAATGATGTAGTTCTAGATGCACAATATTAAAAAAATGACGTGGTAGTTTAAGCTGGAGCGTCTTCGATAGTTTAACTGTGCAATAAAGCAGAACCAGGGTTAAACAACAATAACACAAATTTTAAAGCAAAATGATAGAGAACTGAGAAGTACCATTATTTATTTCAGTGGGAACATTGACATATTTTCTCTCGAGTCCTTTTGCAGTGCCGTCAGTACGCGCTGAGATAGTGGCTGATTCAAAATAACTGCAATCGTGCCCACTATAATGAATGATTTGTATTGATTCCTATGAATTTTTGGATGAAGTTGAACAAAACTTAACATTATGGATGCCATCTAATGAAATGAAAAATTAGTAGCTAGAGATAATACAGAAGTGCTATATTACTTTTGGGCTTAAGAAGTATAACAGCTTTATCTAAATCTACGGTTTCCAAACGCTTTTCAAAGACTGGCATTAGTAATGCCAAATAACCAAGATATTCCTATAAACATAACTACAAATTTAGACGAATAAAAGCTAGAAATGGATGGATAGGGCTCTGATGAAAGATTGGCTGCAATTATTTGCAGGATCAGATAGAAAAGACTTTGATGTTTTTGAAGTGATAAACTCATTGTGTGTGTGTATTTGTGTGTGTGTTTGTGTGTGTATGTGTGTATCTGTGTGTGTATATGTGTGTGTCTGTGTGTGTTACAGATTTCTCTCAACAGCTTTTACGAAAACATCATTGAATTTTATGTGTTTTAAAATATGCAGCGATGTGATGTTGATTAAAATATATGTGAATAACTATGGCTATTATGTGTGACTACAGAAAGGTGGGTGTCGTATTATAGTCGCATGTACTCAAGTGAATAAGGTGCGTGCGTGTGTAGACACATGTACATGCATACACACGCATACACACACATACACATTCACACACACATACATACATACATACATACATACATACATACATACATACATACATATATACAGATATATATATACATTTATACTTACATACGTATATATACGCATATCTATATATGTATATATATTATAATAGATATATATTCATATATATCATATATGTACATAATATCTATATTAGACATGAATATATATATATATATATATATATATATATATATATATATATATATATATATATATATATATATATATATATATATATATATACTTACACTCATATATGCAGGAATATACACACTCACAAACACACACTTATAGACACATACGCGCACACACACACATATATATATACATATATGTAACCGGATATATGCTTTGGGTATATATCACAAGGGAAATTGTATCCGGTTATATGAAATACAGATACACCACATGAAAGACTCTAGACGTGTATATGATACAGAGATGTATCGCTTCTCACTACGCAACCGGATATTTGAGATCCGGATATATTACATGAAAGAATATGTTCGGATATAAGATATTGGAGTATACTCACCTAGGTGTGAACATTTCAAATATTTTATTTTAAACATACAAATAAGTAGAGAGTGATGACAGGTTCAAAGTATGACATTAGCGCGAGTTGAAATTTTATTACTATTTCAAGTAGCAGAATATATAAACACCAGAGTATTATCATACTTTCGTCCATCTATATCATGATTTCAAATCACTTGAGTAGATTCTGAATTTTCATCTCTTCGTGTTTGATAAGCTAAGTACCGTTCGTAACTGGGGTTGATTAAAAATTTGTGGTTTTACTTCAACGAGAGAGAATTCAATATTTGGAACAAGTACCAAGCAGCGAGCTGGCAGAATCGTTAGTGCGCCGGGCAAAATGTTTAGGGGTATTTCGTCCGTCTTTACGTTCTAATTTCAAATTCCGTTGATGCAGACTTTGTCTGTCACCCTTTCGGAGTCGATAAAATAGGTTGAACACTGGGGTCGATTACATCGACCTATTCCCTCCCCAGAAATTGTTGGCCTTGTGCCAAAATTTGAAACCCATATTTAGAACAAGTACCAAGGCATCTCAATGTTTCATTTAGTCGCTGTTGTATAGCTTCCCGGTCAGCAGCAGTGACCATACAGTACCTTGGCACAGAAGTGTGTGACCCAGAAATCCATTGTTTTCTTGCCAGATAAACACACCCACACTATATATACATTCTTCACTTGTTTATTATTGTTCTTATTTTATGTCGATTGTCTGGAAATCTTTCGTCAGCGACTTACCATCCCATATGTCTCCTCCTGTTCTGTTTAGTCCATTCTGTCTTTCTATGGTATGTATCCTTTTCTGCGTTTGGGTCTGTATCTGTGTGTGCCTGTGCGTTCTCCGTACGTGGGGGCCTTTCGAATGGATATGTTCTACAGATAACGGATTATATGGGGGTTCCTGGTCGTTCTACTACTTTAATCTGTAGATTTACCTCATTTAATGTTTTCCTAAAAAGATATACTAGTTCGTCGCCGCGGGTAGCATCAACAAACATGATGCTCTGGTATTTTTGGTAGTCTTTCCATCAGTTGGCCTTACCTATCTTCTTCTTGGTCCTTTCTATGCTTTAGACCGTCGAACAAAATGCTTTGTGATATTCTTTTGTGATATTCCTTTCTAGGCATTTCATATTTGTGCAGCGCATACAAATAATTCTAATTGCATCAGTTGATAATAAGTACAGAGTTATTCTTGGAATGTGTGATACGCAGTGCTTTACCATTATTCTATTTATGGAGAGATATATGACGTCATGAAATATAACTCAAGCACTAAACGAGAGAGCCTCTCTATGTAATCGCTTGGCTTACTAAGTATAGCAACTTAAACCTCCTTCGAATCACAGCTATAGTCTTCAAAGGACACACTGCATAATATAACCCGAGATATACTATATTTGTTCATGTTAATGTATTTAGAACAGTTTTGACAATTCAGATATTTCATGGCCGAAGTCTTTTTCAAACTCAAGCACTGAAACACACACAATTAGAAGCTAACGAAACACTCATCAGTATATGTTGTTCTTGCTGTTTAAAGGGTCATATTGTATAACCACATGATATTCGCAGATCAGAAATAGCTAGCTCAGTGGTAATGTAAGCGGAGTATCTTTATCCACGAAAGAGCAAAGTGTTTGATATAGAATACGATTCATTATCCACACCATGAAAGAGATTAAAATTCTGTTTATTCGTCCTGGTGCACTTTTCAACTCAGTAAATTTAGAAATGCTGCAAGAGGAAGGTAAATTCTGTTGCGGGTATAATTATTTTAAGAGATGTTAGAACGTGATGCTAACCTGAAGGTTTACTCTTTATTTCCTCTCAGTTATTGAATTGTGGGTGTGATCGGCCACCAAGTCTAAAATTCATCCAGGAAGAGCCTGTATGTGATCATTCCAACCGCTAGAAATGGTAACCAAATGTCCCTAGTGCTCAATGGGTACTCAGATTATCGACCTCGAAAGGGTAAGAAGGGAAGTCAACCTTGACAGAATTTGAACTCAAAACGTAAGAAATGCTGCTAAGCATTCCGCCAACTTGCCACTTTTTAGCCAATATATATTAGAAAATAAAATATATATTGTATTTATTTTCCATTAAACTTGCTTACTATCACAGCTCTTCAAAGCCGTTATAAATCTAGTTTTGGCACTAGGCCAGTTATTCTGACGGATCGGGGTTAGTCGATAGATCGAACCCCAATACTTAACTGGTATTTCATTTCATCAGTCTCGGAGAGATGAAAAGCAAATTTGACCCCGACAGAATTTGAACTCAGAATGTAATGAATTGGTAGGAATATCACAAAGCATTTTGTTCGACGGTCTAAAGGTTCTGCCAATACACCGCCTTATACATGGCTTTAATAATGGTTGCAAATTTTGGCACAAGGCCAGCAAGTTCGGGGGATGGGTTTAGTCGATCACATCAACCACAGTAGTAGATTGATAGTTATTTTATCGACCCCGAAAGTATGAAAGGCAAGGTCGGCCTCGGCGGTATTTGAACTCAGAACGTATTTATTTCTTTATTGCCCACAAGGGGCTAAATATAGAGAGGACAAACAAGGACAGACAAAGGGATTAAGTCGATTACATTGACCCCAGTGCGTAACTGGAACTTAATTTATCGACCCCGAAAGGATGAAAGGCAAAGTCAACCTCGGCGGAATTTGAACTCAGAAGGTAACGGCAGACGAAATACCGCTAAGTATTTCGCCTGACGTGCTAACGTTTCTGCCAAGGATATATATATTGGAAAATAAAATATATATTCTACTTATTTTTCACCAAATCTCGTCTTAAGTAGAATTTCCATTCTTGGCATAGTAAATATCGAAGACTAAAATTTCTCACTATTAGCTACCCGTTTTGGCAATTCTTTCTTAGATACCGACAGATTTTCCATAATAATACGTAGAAATTTGCTAGTCCGCAAATATCAACCTAAAATTAAAAATGTTACAAGTAAATTAAGGTTTTAGCAACACAAAACAGAGACAGAAAGAGATAGATAGATAGATAGATAGATAGATAGATAGATAGAGAGAGAGAGAGAGAGAGAGAGAGAGAGAGAGAGATCAAACAGGTTTTTGAAATTTATTTTAGAAATACAGCAGCAACGACAAACCTGAAATGATATAAAGAAACTGTAAAAGAAGAAAATGAAATAAAAAAGGCAAAAAAAAAAAAAACCCCAAAAAACTTCAGAGAATGTTTCGTGGAACGCAATAATTTGTGGGGATTGTTAGCTTTTACAGTATTCCAGCATTCTTCGGCGAAATTGCATCTAAAATAAATAGATAAATAAATATATGTATGTGTATATATACATACATATATATATATATATATATATATATATATATATATATATATATATATATATATATATATATATATATATATATATATATATATATACACACTACACTAAAGGAAGAAATTTGAAAAACAAATAAACGAATAAATAAAAGCGATAGTGAAAGAAGCAAATAAATGTATTCTTTAGAATATTCATAAAAAATAAAGAAAACTATATAAATTGATAACAAAATGGGAAAAAAGTGCACAGTGCACATCTTTGATTTTTGATTTTATATTAAGTAATAACTAAACAAAATACAAGAAGTAAACAAGAAAAATTAAAAGATAGAAAAATTATTTGTTTTTTATATTTTTCTGGTTCATTTTATTGATTTAATTTATTTATTTGATATTTTTTCTGATCACATTTCAGTTAACACAAGTGATATTTTCAAAGATATTATTATTACACAAGGCGGTAGGGTGGCGAGCTGGCAGAATCGTTATCCCGCCAGGCAAAATGCTTAGCGGCATTTCGTGCGTCATTACGTTCTGAGTTCAAATTTGGCCGAAGTCGAATTTTCCTTTCGGAGTCGATGAGATAAGTACCAGCCGAGCACTGGGGTTGATGTAATCGTCAAGCTTCACTTCTCTCCAAAATTTAGGCCTTGTGCTTATAGTAGAAAGGATTATTACATTAGGTGGTGAGCTGGCAGAATTGTTAGTGCGTCGGATTAAATGCTTGACGGTATTTTTCCGACTGTTTACTTTCAGAGTTCAAATTCCACCGTGGTCGACTTTTTATCCTCTCAGAGTCGATAAAATAAGTACCAGTATAGCACTGGGGTCGATGTAATCGACCTACCCCACTCACAAAATTGCTGGCCTTGTGCCAAGATTTGGAGTCATTATCATTTCAGGTCTTTAAGGCAGTGAGCTGGCAGAATTGTTAGCACACCGGGCAAAGTTCTCAGCGGCATCTCGTCCGTCTTTACGTTCTGAGTTCAAATTCTGCCGAGGTCAGTTTTACTTTTCATCCTTTCGGGGTCGATAAAATAAAAACCAGTTGAGCACTAGGGTCGATTTAGTCAACTTACTCTTCTCATAAAATCGATGACTTCGTGCCCAAATTTGAAATCATCATTATTACAGACCTTGTGCCTAAATTAGAAACCGCTATTTTTT
>NC_142936.1:28909451-28951951 GCF_046866305.1 Octopus bimaculoides | reverse complement strand
TTTTCTGTATGTTATATATATTTGTAAGTCCTGGTGTTTTTGTTATGTATTTGTCTGAATATTTTTTAATTATATCTAAGGCACCTACTATGATAGGAATTGTTTCTGTTTTTAGATTCCACATACGAGTTACCTCTATTTCCAGGTCTTTGTATTTTGAAAGTTTTTCCATTTCTTTTAGGGAAACGTTGTCATCTGCTGGTATTGAAAACATCAATTAGAAAGCATTTTTCTTCTTCATGATCTTTGACAACTATATCTGGTCTATTTGCCTTAATTTCTCTATCTGTGTGTATTGGCATATCCCAGAGTATGGTTGCTTTCTCGTTTTCTGTGACCTTTTCTGGCGTGTGTTTATACCATCTTTTTTCTGTTGTTATTCCAGAGTGTTGGCATAGCTTCCAGTGTATATAGGTCCCAGCTCTGTCGTGTCTGTGAATATTTTCCTTCTTAGCCAGGACTGGGCAGCCAGAGATAATATGATTTATTGTTTCTTGTCCATCACCACATATTCTACAGTTACTTGTTATGTTTCTTTTCATTATATGATTTTGGTAATTTCTGGTGGGGAGGCTTTGGTCTTGTGCAGCAATTAAAAATCCTTCAGTCTCTGCTTTGAGTCCTGAGCTTCTCAACCATTGCTGGGATTATTATTATTATTATTATTATTATTATTATTATTATTATTATTATTATTATTATTATTATTATTATTATTATTATAATTACTTGTGTATGTATCATTTTTGTTATTTTTTCAACTTAGATAGGTGTCCAGTTTTCTATTGTTAATTGAGGATATGATTGTTGCTGGGTTATGTGTTAGACTATATCCTATTCTTATTGTTTTGTTATTACTTAGCTCCCAATATTTACTATTTTCTTTTGTAATTAATCTAAATATTGTTTTTACTATGTTATTCTTAATTTGCGTAGCGAAAGGGATGATCAGCCACAGGGTATCAATTTCATTAATCTTCTTATTAGGGTTTTATACATCATGGGTAATTTTTCTGTTATCATTCCTATTTTTGCTTTTATATTTAATATTATTATTATTATTATTATTATTATTATTATTATTATTATTATTATTATTATTATTATTATTATTATTATTATTATTATTATTATTATTATTATTACTATTACTATTATTATTATTATTATTATTATTATTATTATTATTATTATTATTATTATTATTATTATTATTATTGTTATTACTAACCATTGTATCATTATTATTATCACCATTATTATTATTATTATTATTTTATTGTTGTTGTTGTGGTTGTTGTTTTGGTTGTTGTTGTTGTTGTTATTGTTGTAATTATGGTTATTATTATTTTTTATGGGTCTTTTTGTCGTATTCCTGATATTTCTATTATTATACCTATATTTATCTTTGTCTTTGGTTGTGTTACATTCGTCCAAATTATTGGGGCTGGATGTAGTTGCTCTATTCTGGCTACTATAGTTAAAATTTCTTGGAAGATATTTAATTTTGCATTTATATCCCGCATTTATACCCCTTGTGTTTACTAAAAAATTCTTCATTAGAGGATAGATTTGAAATTCTTTTACTTATATTTAGTAACAGGGCTTTTTTTTATTTGTAAGGGATGGTTACTAGAGTGGTTTAGTGTAGAGTTTTCTTTAGTATAATGCTCAAGGAGTCCGGTATTTAAGTTACAATTTGCATCTAAATAGTTTATAGAATAGTTTTCATTTTCTATGGTTATGGGTAGGCCAAACCTATTAAAGAATTTATGTAACCTCTTTTTAGCAGTTCTAGGCGTCTGTTTGAAACGTTCTTAACTAAGAATAGTGCATCATCCCTATATAGGCCTCCGGTTAATTCAAGGAATTCTTTACTTATATTATCCAGGATGTATAGACCTACCAGGTCTATACTCGCTTCCGCCGAGTCCGACGATCCCATCGTGATATCATAATTTGTTATCAAATTAAATAAAAGCCTTACGGGCAGTGAGTATCACGTTTATCCCCCTCATACTTAGGTTAGTATATCTCCTGGCAAAAGTGAGAGCGCTATAAAGGACAACAGGGTTTATAGATGCATAATAGTTCTGTATATCTATTTGTAAGAACTTTTGGTTAAATCTATTTCCTGTGTGTATATTGGAGAACCAATCCAGTGCATCTTGTGTGTGTTTTTCATAGTTCTAATTTGACTTTATTTTTGAGTGTTGGCAGATATTTATCTAAGATTACTTTACTATGTCAGATTTGTTGGTGCATATTAATCTAAACTGTGTGTTACTAGAGAAGTTTTCTTTGTGGTCCTTAATTGTTATGCGGGGTCTAATTGGTGTAAAAGGTTCTGTTTTCACCTAAATTAAAATCTATCATTATAATTCTGGCTTCAAGGTTCATCTTCTTTAGTGTGCTATTGGGTACTATCTTATATCTTTGTTACTTCTCTATGTATGAATTCGTGGTATATGTTGGGGGTCAATATTATATATGTTTCTAGTTTTGTCTGAATGTGTTAAAATACCATTTTTGGTATCCAAGAATCTTATAAGTTCTTTCAATTTTCTTTGGTGCGGATTGTGTCTGAGAGGGTGGTTTTTAAACTTGATGTTTTTAATGGTACTCCATAGTTTATTTTCGAAGCTATCTAGGTGCTTGTTAGCCGGTGGTGTCCTTCTGGATTTGAATATATGTTTGGTAAGTTTCAATATTTCAGTAAGAAATTAACGACGTGTGGTAGGGTGGAGATGGAAATAAAAAAAACAGAGATATGTTTAGGATATAATATTCAGCAAAGGGGAATGTTCTGGTGGTGAGGTTGAAGAAAGGCAGATAGAGATGGACAGGGGAGGCAGTTACATTGAGAGAGAGAGAGAGAGAGAGAGAGAGAGAGAGAGAGAGAGAGAGAGAGAGAGAGAGAGAGAGAGAGAGAGAGAGAGAGAGAGAGAGAGAGAGAGAGAGAGAGAGAGAGAGAGAGAGAGAGAGAGAAATAGAGATAGTGTTTGTATTGTCAGAGTAGAGATACATCGACAGCAAGTAAAAGCAGATATAAATAATCAGCTGAACTGAAAATGAAACGAGCTTTGTTCCTGAAAACTATAGTGATGATGATGGTGATGGTGGCGGTGGTGTGTTGATTGTGAAAAGTATTTTTACTGAACTAAAACTATAATATTATTCTTCTATAATATTATTCTTCTATAATATTATTCTTCTATAATATTATTCTTCTATAATATTATTCTTCTATAATATTATTCTTCTATAATATTATTCTTCTATAATATTATTCTTCGTAGAAGAATATTATAGTTTGCTAGGAAAAAGGAGGAGGTGGAGTGAGAGAGAGGAAGAGGGAATGTGAAAGTGAGAGGGAGAGAGAGAGAGAGAGAGAGAGAGAGAGAGAGAGAGAGAGAGCAGATAGCCAGCTAAGGCATTATGCTGTCACGCATATGATTAGTGGGAGTGAGAGGTGAAGAGAGAGAGAGAGAAATATCTAAGTCAGGAAGAGGGAAATTCCATGGTTAAAATGTTTGCTGAAGAAGTAGAAAGAAAGAGATAAATAAAATGTGCTTAGCAGAGGGAAATTTTAAAATCATATAATATATTATTGTGACTAGAAGTGGAATAACTTAGCAAAATATAAATTAAAATGCAAATAATCCTTTCTTTCTTAAATAGCTTCTCTTAATCTTTTTCGTTCTGTGGAATTACCATGGGTTCCACTAGTTAAAAGAATTTCTAAATCACTAAGACGTTAACGAATCATATGAATTCTCGTGCCTAGAGAGTTCTTGCTACTACAGATTTGTTTGTTAATCTCTTTCTCTCTGTATCTCTCTACCTATTTGTTTGTTTACCTATCTGTCTGTCCATCAGTTTATCTTTCTCCGTACGTTCTCATGTAAAAGTAATTAAAAAAGTACAAAGAATTGCAAGCAAATCTGATTTTTGTTTTTATACATGTAAAAGTGATAAACATAGAGAAACAGAGACAGACATTTGTGTATGTTGTAAATGTGTGTGAACATTCTGGGATGTTGATTTAACATAAAGAGCTAACCTGAAGCAATTTCAGAATAAAATTTGTTTTGTGTATTCTCTAAATGGAATTATTCCGAATGAAACCTTCAGCAAAATAATTTAACCGAAGTTCGCAATTCTTTTCATTGTCGCTGAGAAATGATTTGTTTTTAGTTACAGATTATATAAAAAAACCCAAAACTATAATAGCTACAAAACAAAAATTCGTAACGACTTGAGTAACTTAAAAGTAAGCGTTTGAAAGATTATTTAATATTGAAATTGTGTTTCTTGTTACTTGTTTACTGTACAAGAGCTTACAATGGATGGCGTTTCCTTTATTGGCTAACGTTATTAACGCGGTTCACTGGTCATAGGACAAGTGATAATAGCATCGATTTATCTCAAATGTATTCATTCTAAAAGACTAAGAAACATAAGTGAAGTGGTCGTATAGCTTATTGATAGTAGAGAGAGAGCAAGAAAGAGAGAGAGAGAGAGAGAGAGAGAGAGAGAGAGAGAGAGAGAGAATGAGAGAGAGAGAGAGAGAGAGAGAGAGAGAGAGAGGATCGTTTAGATACAAAAGAATTAGTGACAGCAAATCGTTGATTTAGAATCTAAAATTGGAACAGGCCAGTACTGAGATTCACTGGATGAGTGGTTAAAAATGTAATCGAATCATTTCTTTTTCTTTAATAAAATTAATCCTGTTATTTCTTGTTCATATGTTATACGCTGTTGGATTGCTCCGGCTCAATAGAATTCCACCTTTGATCAAGCCATTTTTCTTTTCAGACACCCCACCACCAAAAATTAAATAAACCTGTGGCAAGGAATTAAATAAGCTGGGCAGGTAGAAAATGTGTGCCAACCTACAGTGCATGTATGACTAGGCGCATATGTATTTCTAGGGTAGGTCTCACCAATTATATTCTTGCATGCTTGCATTTTTATTTATTTTCTACTTTATTTCCCAAAATTAGAAAACAGGTGTGTTTACCTGTTTTCAGTACTTTATTTAAAAGATTGACTATTAACCTCACCCTTTTTTAAGTATCTCTATCTTCCCTAACCCTCTCTCTTTTTTGCTATATTTTCTTTTCTTTGTCTCTTTCCTTCTCACTTTGCTTCTCCTTGTAGCTCTCTATCTTTAAGGTGTATTTATTTATCTATTTATTCATTTTGCACGCGATAGTGTGTACTTGTATTTGTGTGAATATGCATGTGTCTGTATGGGTGTTTATGTGTATACGTGTGTCTCTATGTAGCATCATCATCATTATCATCGTCTCGGCGTCAACATTAACAATTATCGAGGTTATTATTACTGTCACTGCTAAGGCGGTGAGCTGGTGGAATCGTTACCGCGCCGGCATTTCGGCTATCTTTACGGCCTGACTTCAAATACCGCCGAGGCCGACTTTACCTTTCATTCTTTCGGGGTCGATAAAATCAGTACCAATTGTGTACTGGGGTCTTTGTAATCGACTATCCCCTCCCCCAAATTTCAGGCCTTGTGCCTATAGTAAAAAAGGATTATTACTGTCACTGCCCCTTTAAACTTTTTGCAAGACACGTTTACTGCTGTAGTTTACAACCAATCGACTGCAGCTGTATGACACGTGTATACTCAGTGTTATTGTTTGCCTCCACGCTTTCTTATTAATAACTGCATTGTTTCTTTCTTGGTAAACTGACATCTGACTGCTCAAAGAAAGTCGCAAAAGTAACTAGTTGCGACTCTTGAAAATCGACAAAATTTGTGGTGTTATCAAGTTCCTGCAGAAAAAGGCTTTAGCCCCCAAGGACCTTCATACAAGGCTGCTACATTATAGCAAAAGTGGGCAGGTGAATTTAGGAGAGGAATGGAGAGTCTTCAAGATGAACCAAGGTCTTGATGTCCTGCAACTGCTACTACCGAGGAAAACATTTGTCATGAACACCACCTAGCGATGGATGACAAGCGACTGATTATAAATCAAATAAGCAATGCTATTAGAATATCCCATGAGAGAGCTGAGAATATTCTGCTCAATGAACTTGGCCTGACGAAGGTTTCAGCTCGGTGGGTGGCGTGTCTTCTGACACCTGATCAGAGTCGCACCAGGTAGATCACATCACGGGAAAATCTAACACTGTTTCAAGAAGATCCAACTTGTTTCCGTGAACGTTTTCTAGCCCAAGGTCGTTTCAGGTGCAGGAATAGTGATGGCGTCAGTTTCTTGGGATGAAAAAGGCATTGTGTTTATTGACTACCATCGGAAGTGCCACTTCGTCAATGGAGAGAACTAAGCCAACTTACTGAGGCAGTTACAAAAGGTTATCAAAACCAAACATTCAGGAAAACTGACGAAAGGGGTCTTGTTTCATCAGTACCATCCTCCGGCACACAAGTCCTTGGTTTCAATGACGGCTGTGCGTAACTTTGGCTTTGAATTGGTTGATTAGTGTTCCTATTTTTCTGATTAGGTCTCATCTGGCAATCATCTGTTCCCCAGCATGAAATAACTTGGTTGGGAACCAGTATCGCAGTGATGACGTCATATCTGTTGTTGATGATTTTTTTGACCACCAGGATGAAAGCTTCTTTATCAATGGGATCCAGGTACTGCAACACTTATGGAAGAAGCGAGTAGACCGCAAGAGGTACAATATTGAAAGATAAACCTAGTTTGGTCACGTTCTATGAGAGTATCTTGGTCAACCTACGAACTTTTCAGCCGACCCTCGTATATATATACATGCAAACACACACACGCGCGCTCGCATATATCTTCACATATATAAAGTAGTGAAGAAAGGCAAACAATTAAGCAATGCAGGACAAGGACATTTAATTTCACTTAATTCAATTTAAAATTTAGCTACATAGTTACATAGGCGCATGAGTTGCTGTGTGGTTGCTTCTCAACCACATAGTTCCGGGTTCAATCCCATTGCGCGGTACCTTGGGCCAGTGTTTTCTATTATAGCCTCGGGCCGACCAAAACCTCGTGAGTGGATTTGGTAAATGGAAACTGAAAGAAGCCCATAGTATATATATATATATATATATATATATATATATATGTATGTATATGTATATATTTTTGTGTGTGTATGTCGGTGTTTGTCTCCCCTCTGCCATCGCTTGACAACCGGTGTTGGTGTATTTGGCAAATACCCTTATCTATTTATCTACCTATTTTTCTCATACCAGAGTGTATTCCTTCACCTTCTCTCAGAACTGAATACCCTTTGATATACTGAGCAGTATATATATATCTACGTTTAATCCAATGTTTTTACCTATCTTTCTCAAACTAGAATGTATTATTTATTTCTCCTCTCAATATTCACGCCACTTTGGAACTGCCAGCGTTCATTCTCCTGCTGGAATGAATACCTATTAATCTGAACAATATATGTCTAATACATATCTTTTACCTATCTACTTTTTCTCTCACAAGAATGTATCTTATTTCCATGCACAACTTTGGATCTACTAGCATTCATTTTCATTTTCCTTCAATATAGAGCACTGCATAACAATTCTCTCTCTCTCTTCTTACCATGCTGTACCACTTAACCATTCTTTCTAATCATGGATTTACCTAAATCTAACTGAATTTAATTGGACCCTTCTACCCTCCTGGACATAACGAATCGCAACATATATCATTGATGAAGAACTTTCTTCCACTCTCTAGCCTATATATTCTCCGATGACGGTGTAGCCAACGTCTTCTCTCAATACGATGCTTCATTAGCTGGGATATCTCAGAAACAGCAGTCAGAGACTATCTTTACCATTTTGTACTATTTTTACCATTTGTTATGTAGCTAAATTTTAGATTGAATAAAATGAAATTAAATATCCTTGTCTTGCATTGTCTAATTGTTTGCCTTTCCTCACTACTTCAACCTATACCTACCGATTCAAATGGATGCTACCTATAGTCTTTTTTGAAGACGACAATCACATAACCACAACTTCAACTGCTGTTCTAGCTGGAATGTTGGTGGCACACCTATTAGAGCAATCAGAGCGCACACCTATTAGTTTGAGTTATCCTGACGAAAACTTCTCATATTCTATATTCATATATATGTTTGTATATCTTATATATATATATATATATATATATATATATATATATATATATATATATATATATATATATATAAATAAACTTAAATAAAGCTTAGATATGCTTCGACCAAATATTGGTCCAGGCCATGTCTAACTTAATAGCACCACCTGATAGGATTATCTAAATCCTTTTTACAGTTAAGTTTTGTTTATGGTTCATTCAAGTAGTGAGTTCTTATTGAGTGAATTGTATCCAGGTGTAAATATACATATATGCGTACATATACATATATATAGATGTATGTATGTATGTATGTATGTATGTATGTATGTATGTATGTATGTATGTATGTGTGTATGTATGCATGTATGTATATATATATATATATATATATATATATATATATATATATATATATATATATATATATATATATAGAGAGAGAGAGAGAGAGAGAGAGAGGTAATTAAAAAACTAAGCTTCCATGCGTGTTGAATAATCAATGTTTAAATAAAATATCAACAATTTACCTTGATACGAAATAAGCTGTAAGGGCGAGTGAGATGGATAATGTTTATTCTAAAATTACAGTGGTTAAATAAATATGATCCATCTCTCTTGTCCTTACAGTTTATTTCGTATCAATGCAAATTGTTGATGTTTTATTTAATATATGTATACATATATAGGCGTAGGAGTGGCTGTGTGGTAAGTAGCTTGCTTACCAACCACATGGTCCCGGGTCCAGTCCTACTGCGTGGCACCTTCGGCAAGTGTTTTCTACTATAGCCTCTGGCCGACCAAAGCCTTGTGAGTTGATTTGGTAGACGGAAACTAGAAGAAGCCCGTCGTATATGTATGTATATATATATATATATATATATATATATATATATATATATATATATATATATATATATATATATATATATATATATGTATGTTTGTCCCCCAGCATCGCTTGACAACCGATGCTGGTGTGTTTGCGTCCCCGTAACTTAGCGGTTCGGCCAAAGAGACCGATAGAATAAGTACTAGGCTTACAAGGAATAAGCTCTGGGGTCGATTTGCTCGACTATTAAGGCGGTGCTCCAGCATGGCCGCAGCCAAATGACTGAAGCAAGTAAAAAGAGTAAGAACATACATACTTACATGTGTATTTATATATATATATATATATATATATATATATATATATATATATATATATGCTCACACACGCATATCGTATCTTGTAATTGCCCCAGTCATTTGACTGCATCCATGCTGTCAAAGAAATCGATCCCGAGACTTTTTAAAGCCTGGTATTTGCACTATCTATCCCTTTTGTCGAACCGCTGAGTTACAGGGATATAAACACACCACTAACACCGGTTATCAGGCGATGGTGGGGGACAAACACAGACATAAACACACGCAAATAGACCTATATATATATATATAAATAAATTGTAAATCCAAAAGAAAAAAATAACAACAAAACTACAAAGGATTCCGCGGTACACGTGTTTCAAGCTCTACATGTGTATAATATAATATAACATAATATAATATAACATAATATAACATGTGTATAATCTACAATGTAAAGCTATCCTCAGCCGCAAAATTATCTCTCTCACAGGAAATTATACCATCTCGACGTTGAAGTAAGAAGAAATGAGTGATGTAAGAGGTGAAGATCCTTTCTGTATTCTGTATAGTAAAACTTCTTTCAGTTTCCATCTACAAATATATATATATATATATATATATATATATATATATATATATATATATATATATATATATAAATACATATATACATACATGCATATATACATACATATATACATGCATACATACATGCATGAGTACATACATACATACACACACATATATATATACATATATATATATATATATATATATATATATATATATATATATATATATATATATATATATATATATATATATATATATATATATGTGCATGCATATGTATGTGCATATTAGGAGAAATTAGGAGAAAGAGAGTGTAGGAGATAGAGAAATAGTGTATGCTGTGGAACAAAATTAAAGATTAGTTGAGGTAAAAATATATGTCCATATACGTGAATATGTGTATACACACACGTATATATCTGTGTGTATGTTTGTGACTACCATTGCAAATCAACGCATCCATTTACTTAAAAAGGTAACTTAGCCATTCACTAAATGTACATCGATAAATAATATTTGTTTGAAATAAGAACTGGCGTCGATGATGAATAAAAATATCCTTGAATGTAATGCGCCATCATTGTGGTAACCAAGTAAAAGAGTAATAAAGTAAAACAAGTAAAAGTAAAGAGAAAATTTATGGAATCTCTTCGTTGTTAATTTATCATTACTATACATTAAAGTGTCTTATATTAACTAAATGTATCAATTTATTGTCTTATTCTATAATCAACACGTGAATGTTAAATATTTCCAAGAATATATCGATTTATTAATTTGAGACAACGCCTCAAATTTATAGCACTTCGCTTATATAAAACATGAATTAATTCCCGCAAGGGTTATTATTTTAAAGAATTTTACAAATTAACATTAAAAATATTATTTTTAATGTGTTTTTCTCTAATTACGTTAAACGCTGTTTGCACACACCTGAAATATAAATAGAATTGGTGTTTACAGTCAATTAATTTGCAACTTGTGCACTATAATTAATTATGTCATGCTATTTGCTCATAGCCTGAGGTTACATATAAGCTACAAAGCTTCTTATAAATGTTTCCACTCCTTCAGATTGTAGTTGACAGAAAGCTACTAGAAAATGTATAGGAAGAATAACAAAAGATAAAAAAGTCAAGTTAAAAATCAAGAAAATGAAGAAATCGGGAATGGTCTGCTTGAACAACAATTTTTAAAGTTTATTCGTTGTAAAGATCGAAGAATCTTATGTTTAAGGCAATTTAGGACCGTTCCTTTTCTTGAAGAAGATAGAGAAATGGTATCATCGCATTCATTGCAAGAAATTAAAAGCAAATGTACAATATATCTTTCTCAAAATCTCAGTTGAAGGGCAATGAATTACATGCATGTTATTTTCTCTCTTTGTTTTTTTTGTGTGTCGTTACTATAATAACCTCTTCTGATTGGGGCTGGTTGGTCGTGTATCTCTTCCACTCAGGCACTCTCGATCCCACTCAGCTCTCTCCCTACTCGTCCAACTCCCAGGCCTCCCAGCAATTGCTTCGTCCTGTTCGTCCTTCCCCAAACATCACCCCTCTGGAATTTTTCTCTGCCCATGTCTTTCAAGTAGGTGTTGAATTGTAACAGTTTAAACGAGAGATTAACGACATCAGTCTAAGTAATTACAGGAGTACTTCCCCCTTTTTTAGGCCAATCGATTGAAATAAATAAAACATATTGGATTCTTCATTTCTCGCGAGGAGGAATTAGTTTCGGGTTTTATAGCGTTGAGCAAATCAGTGACGAATATTCCTCTGGAAAGGATGATAGGTTATCGCAAGTAACATCACCGGATCTGTTACTAATTAATACCAACAGGAAAGGAAACAAAGACATGAACAATAACGACCTTTACACTCCATATTTCAGCATAAAGGGATAATCTATGCACCACATCCGTAGCATTAGCTGTTATACCATCATTTTAGTTAAGATCTGCTTCTGTTTCTTCCTTCTTAATTTCGAAACTCATTTGGAGTGTCATATAACGACTAGTGTTTCAAAAATCCCTTAGACATCCTTTTAAATGCTGCTTTGATATTTTCGGTTACTTCCTTTGAGACATTATCCGGGCTTCGCGAACGAATTCTTTCAGTTACTGGTATTATTGCTGTTGCTGCATTCACGTTTCATGATATTGCTGCTGCAAGTGGTTTTGTTGTGGCGGCTTCTGCTGCTATAACTATTGATCTTAGAAGTGGAACTAGTAATACAGTTGTAGTTTTGTTGTTGCCATCGTGGTTGATGTTGCTACTCTTGTTGGATGTTTTATTCCCGTTACTAATCATCACTATCATCTTTACTGTTGATATTTGTTGGCAGTGAAGCTGTTATTGTTTCTATTATAAGTTTTGTATTTGTTATTTAGCACCATCTCAGTAATGGTTAAATAGATACAAAGGCATTCCAACCCACAACTGTCAGAATATTTTCTTAGCTATAACCAAACTCCATGAGTTAATCTTTTTAAAGGCTCTTTGGGCTTTTTTCTAGCATGTCGAGCAACTACGTAGTCGTATATCCTAGTTCTACTTCTGGTTTGAGTGGTTGGCGACGTAGTCACAACTAATTTCCGATAACTCCTTCCTTCGTCACTGTGCATTGCACATCGGTTCACTTACCTATAATATTGGTTTCAAATTTCGGCACAAAGCTAGCAAATTCGTGGGAGTGGTTAAGTTGAATACATCAACTTCAGTGTTCAACTGGTACTTATTTTATCGACCTTGAAAAGATGAAAAACAAAGTCGACCTCGGCGGAATTTGAACTCAGAACATGAAGCCGGACGAAATGCCGCTAAGCATTTTGCCCGGCGTACCAACCATTCTGCTTGTTCACTGCCCTCACTTACCTATAGCATTGGAATTAACATCTGTTGTTATTATTTAGCTGAGAGCAGGTCGGTTCGGTATTTCTTGATCCGTGTCTGTAGACTTTCTCTCGAACGGGCAATGCTTCCCGATAGCACTGCAAGGTCAGGTATCTCTAGAAATTGTCTATTGGTCCTGGCCCGAAAATGGTCCTGAAAAGGCGAGTCAGAGTCTCTCCAAGAACGTCGTCGCACTTCCCCTCCACTAATTCTCTATAGAACGCCTTGGTGGAACTGAAATCACACAAGTTTGAACCCGGATGGCAGAGCCGCTCGATAGCATGGCGACACTCGCGGTGCCATTCGTCTAGCTTCGGTCTCTGCTTGATCCAGGAATGCAGTTCAGTCAATGAGACGAGCTGCCGAAAAGTCTCACAAACGGTGACCAAACCTGTTCGCCGTCGTCTATGAAAATCCACAATCACATATAGAAAAATTTAATAAGTAAATACACTAAGAATTGCACCAATAGAACACTAGGATTATATAAGAAGAAACTATATAGTTTTTTTTAAAGAAATGGATTAACGATTACTATATATGATGAGAACTATAATGTTAATTATTTAGATGCTAATTTTAATTTAATAATAGGTAAAGCCCAACCATTCCATAAAATTAATGAAAACATTAGATATATTAATGCTAATAGTAATCATCCACCCTCAATTAAGAAATCGAACCACATGGTTCCGGGTTCAGTCCCACTGCGTGGCACCTTGGGCAAGTGTCTTCTACTATAGCCTCGGGCCGACCAAAGCCTTGTGAGTGGATTTGGTAGATGGAAACTGAAAAGAAGCCCATCGTATATATGTATATATATATATATATATATATATATATATATATATATATATATATATATGTGTGTGTGTGTGTGTGTGTGTGTTTGTGTATCTGTGTTTGTCCCTCCAACATCGCTTGACAACCGATGCTGGTGTGTTTACGTTCTCGTAACTTAGCGGTTCGGCAAAAGAGACCGATAGAATAAGTACTAGGCTTCCAAAGAAGAAGTCCTGGGGTCGATTTGCTCGACTAAAGGCGGTGCTCCAGCATGGCCGCAGTCAAATGACTGAAACAAATAAAAGAGTAAAAGAGTATATAATATAGATAAGAGAATATCGTTACTTTCTTCTAATTTCGAGATTTTCCAAAAACATGCACTTTATTATAATAAAGCCCTTCGTGAGGCGGCATATACTAATAATATTAAATTCTTTAATAATTCGAAATATAATTATAATATCAAAGATTATAATATTAATAATCCATTTATTTTCTATAATAATAAACATAACATTACAAGTGTGACAACGCTTGTACCAAATTTCTTCTAGCGTGTACACACACACACACACACACACACACACACACACACACACACACACACACACACACACACACACACACACACACACACACACACACACATGCCGTACAGCTACGTGTATAGGGAAATCCCTAATTTTTGGGGCTTATAATTCGGAAAAAAGGTTTTGTAAGTGATTATAATAGTATCCATGTATAAGAAACTCCCATATTTTTAAACCTAATTTTTGACAAAAAAGGGTTTCTTATACACGTTAAAATACGGTATATAGGCAAATCAAAAATAAAAACAAAATCAGGTAAAGCAACAAAAACCTATAGGACGTACATAGTGAATGTACACTCAAGAAAGTTTAAGACAGAAAAAAGAGGGGGCGTGACGTTTCGAGCATGACTCTTCGTCAGAAAGAGGAAGAGGGAAAAGTCTGGAGAGAAGTAAAAGTACGTGTGGTCTTACATGGCTGAGAAATAACTGACGGGAAGTGGTTTTGAAGGCAGGAGAGTGCGAAAATGACCAGTGTGTGTGTGTGTGTGTGTGTGTGTGTGTGTGTGTGTGTGGTAGTATCTGTGTGGTGTATGTGTTGTGTATAAGTGTGTTATGTGTGCGTGAGTAGCGCAAACAGGTTAGTAGCAATAGATTTAGTGGTCGAGAGGCGAGGCGAATTGTGTGTGAGTGCATTGGTGTTACTGTGAGTGTACGCATGTGTTTGTGTCTGTACGTGTGTGTGAGTGCGTGTACAGGTCTGTGTGTATATAGTTTTGCGTATGCATATTTGTGTGTGTTTGTGTGGGTGAAAAGTTTTTGTACATGCCAGGATATGGAAACATGTTTGCGCGTGTGTGTGTGTGTGTATGTGTTTGTGCGGTAGATATGCATGTAATATGTGGTGGTGGGGTGTCAGTTATGTATATAGGTGGGTATAAATGTGCGGAAGATGAATTAGAAATAATTAAGATTATAAACATTAAAAAATTAAAATTAAGATAAACATATTAAATAAATAAATAAAGATTAATTAAAATTAATTAAAATTAATTAAAAACTTAATTTTAAAAAATAGATTAAATCACAAAATAATTAAAATCAAAAGTAAAAAAGATAAAAAAAGTAAAAAATAAGATAAAATAAAATAATAAAAAAGAAAATGGAGGTAGAAGCTGTTACAAGAAGGAGGGGCAATTAGAGCTTGTAATGTTTTGACTTATAGATTATAGAAGTAATGTTTTGACTTATAGCTTGACTTATATGCGTACGTTTGTACATGCTAAAGGCCAGATGCCTGTAATATTTTATTTTTAAAGTTCCAATAGATCTTAAAGTGTAATTTTTTAATGAAACATTTTCTATTTGCTTCTGTGAAGTCTAACTTCTCAACATTGTTGCTCAGGTGATTATTTACGTAGCCAAATTTTCACAAATGCAGTCCACATGAAGTATCTGCATGTTTATGGTTATCTCAGCACACATACATACATTCATGCATGCATACATACATACATACATACATACATACACACACTCTTGCATACATACATACATACATACATGCATACATACACACACACTCGAGCATACATACATGTATGCTAGAGGACATACATACATACAAAAATATTCCGTTGATGCTGAAATTCCAATGAAGGAGCTTTGGATCTGGGTTAGAAACTGGCTCTTTCTCTTGAAATCTTGACATAAAACTGAATAAAGACACACACACACACACACACACACACACACACACACACACACACACACACACACACACACACAGACGCACACACACACACACACACACACACACACACACACACACACACACACACACACACACACACACACACACACACACACACACACACACACACACACACACACACACACACACTTTCTTATCTATTGTATTTATCATTTTTAAATTCTATTTAACACCTTATTTCTACTACTTTGCACAATTTCTTTTCATGTCCCAAGTAATTATGTCTGCTCAGTTGTGCATATATTTGTTGTCAGTTTCGACAGCAACATTCTGCTAGTATTTCTTCATATTATTAGAGTGTATACCTTTCCCATCACTGCACATTTCTTATAGTTTGATTTTCAGGGTTATCATTTTAAGAGTTGCAGTGTATTGTGCTTTGACACGTCATCGTCATGTCTCATGGTGGAGAATGTCCTGCTGACATTTTTGGACAGCTGCCTGTTATTTAGTTCACATCTTCGGTGTCAGTCCCACTGAGTCTGCGCTAGTCGTCACATTTTGATGTGTTACTTGACTCCATATTCCTTTCGTGTATCGGGTACTTTATGGTCATGTTCCCTTCTAGAATATGTATGTATGTATGTATGTATGTATGTATGTATGTATGTATGTATGTATGGCATTATTCAGCTTTATTTCAAGATTTCTTACGGAGAACGAGCCGGTTTCTAACCTCGATCCAAGGCTCCTTCATTGGAATTTGAACAACATCAAGAGGGAATGTTTTGTTTTATGTATGTATTCTCATGCATATATTAGCATATCTAGACGTGCTCATGTCTACTTAAATGATAAACTCCTGGAAAGTTTTACAAATTTTTACAGTACCACTGATGGCTTGGATCTATAGTCTTCGAATCAGCTTTTTCCTCTCTGGTTTTGAGAAGCCTAATTTCTCAAAATTAGTATTTAGGCAATGTGTTACATATCCCAGTGACCCAATAATTACAAATATAAACCTGAACATGTAATCTGGATAGAGTAACTGCAGTTCAGCGTAGGTATTCTCTTTTTCACTGATCTTCAGCTTTATGTTAACATCTTCTGGGCAGCTGATTTCCACAACTATACACAGGTTCTCTTTTCTATCCCAAATCATTATATCAGGTCTATTGTGTTTAAATTTTATTGAGGTTTTCACTGCGACATCCCACCGGTACTCCTTTTTATTATGAGTTATTATGGCTTCTGTCATACAGTGAGTTTTTATTTCTTTGTCCTCGGATTATCCTTCCGACGGATCTCGTTATATAGTGCCCTAGCAACAACATCGTGTCTCATCAGTAGATAATACCGTGATGACATTTTCTGACAACTGCTTATGATGTGAGTGATATCTTCGGTGTTACCTTCACAAATTTTGCATCTGTTACTACATTTACAGCTTTTCCTGCAAATCTGTCCCTTTTGTATATCAGGTATTTGGTCGATATGTCTTGTTCCTGGATTGCAAACGCATACCCTTCAAAGTGGGAGGTAGTAATCTGGGTGTTGATCCATGATAGACTGATTTGATGATCAATGTTACTATCATCTCTGAGCTTTATACTTACACAGCCATGCATGGGCTTCTGCTGATATACGCTCATCCTTTCATCTGATATGTTGTGGTAGAGTCGTGCGACATTTTTTTGAGCATGTGGTTAAGGTTATCAGACAAGGAATGCTGTTCAAGGAGCTGCTTTCCAAGTCTTATGATGTTATCATATGTACGTACGTACGTATGTATGTATGTATGTATGTATGTATGTATGTATGTATGTATGTATGTATGTATGTATGCATGTATGTATGTATGTATGTATGTATGTATGTATGTATGTCTCTTCTATTTTTTCATTATTATAAATCTTCCACTCAGGAGGGAGTCAGTTGTTTCCAACAAAGATAAACGGCTCCATCTTTGAGATGTAGTTAACACAGACAAATTCACATTTGGAACTTGAGAGAAGTCATGCATATTTTTACTATTCTACTCACAAATTGGACTTGTAATGTACGAATCAGCCGCTCAGTTTCTCTTTCTGAAAATCCCAGTTTATCCAGATTCTCCTTTAAGCATTTACTAACAAACCTATTATTGGTATGAATATGAATTCATAGTCTAGGTATAAAAGCTGGAGGTTTCGAAGCAGTTGTCCATAAATATCCTTTTTTTCTTTGATTTTCAAAGAAATATTTATATCTGCTGGGCATTTAACCTCTATGATGGTACATACCTTTCCCCCCTCTGTCCCAAACAACAATATCCGTTTTAATGAGAATATTCCACCAGTATTCCTTGAGTTAGTGTTTATGAATGTATTTCATAACAGAGGGATTTTCTAAGTTTGTTTCAGGACGGTCTTTTTTGCGAATGGCATTAGGAATTCGTGCCGCATAGGGAGGTAGTACCGTGACGACATTTTAGGAAAGATGCTAATTACATGCGTAATGTCTTCCACAGAAACATGACATAGCCTACACATGCAGTTGCACCTTGGGATTACAAGAGCATCATTATCTCTCTTGTTCACCAGGTACTTTGTGACAATCTCCTGTTCTTGGATTGCAAACGCATAGATTTCAAAGTGTGATGTAATGGTCTTGCGTCCAAGAGAGGCCGCGCTTCGTGTCAACTCTACTGTCTTCTTCAAGTTTCCAGGTCTTTTTTTGTATGCTGAGTGCTTTCCATCTAGGTCTTCTCTGAGGTAAGAGGGCGCAGCTGTTTTGGGGCTTTATAGGAGATCATCAGGAAGAGAGTGTTTCTTGAGGAGTTCTCTGCCAACTCGTACAGTGTTGTTCACTTCACTTTTCAGGATTGCATTAATATATCTATTTTTACTGCTGTTGTTTAGCAGGTGCTGCCTGAGTGATACCACGCGGCATTCGAAGGCCGTCTGCAGTGATCTCAGGTCTCTACCACTTTCATTTCTTCTTAGGTAGAGCCTGTCAACATCACTGTTTCTGTGGAAGTTCCAGTTGTCAGAATTTTGCGGGTTTTGATATCTATGGAATAGATTTCCTCCACAGACCAATCAAGTATGCCAAATATTGGGATCACATACTGGTACAACAAATGCATTGTGGGATATTGTTTTGTTGTAAGAGGAGAGTTCCGACTGCCATATTTTCTTAAGTCTGGTGTGATATTCTCGGGCCACTCTATCTTTATTCACAGTGCCTTCATATGATACATTTTCGTCTATGCCTAAGTACTTGTAACATTCTTTGTCTGGAATGGGGGAGATAGAGAGACCATTGATGCACAGGTTTTGGGTTTGGAGGGAGTGACTTTCCTCGTTCTATAACCAAATATGAACATTTCTTTTGGCCAAATGCCATATCTGTATTAGCTGAAAATGTTTTAAATTCCAGTTGTTTTTTGGCATTGTTTACGCTTTTAGCATAAATCTTCAGGTCGTCTACAAAGAAATTATGAGTTACATTGATATTTCTGGCAGTTGACGATCTTAGCATGTAACCATTTGTTTTCTGCAGTAGGGACGATAATGGATTCAGTGCCAAAATGAGAAGAAGTACAGAAATACTATCTCCTTGGAATATTCACTTTGTAATGCCTGTACTATTAGAAACAATTATTCTGTTCTCAGTTGTAAGAGTAAGAATAGTTGTCCATGTCTTTGTGACTCTCTGTATAACAGCAATTAAAGTAGTAGGTACATTTGCCAGATGTAGGCGCTTCAACAGCCATGTATGTATGTATGTATGTATGTATGTATGTATGTATGTATGTATGTATGTATGTATGTGTGTATGTATGTATGTATGTATGTATGTATGTATGTATGTATGTATGTACAAATATGCATGCATGTATGTTTGTGTGTATAAATAAACATGTTTGCATGTATGTGTGTGTGTTTGTATGTATCTATGTTCTCTTCTATTTTAAATATTTTGAAGTTTTCCTGTAAGCTGGTTTCTAAGAAGGATACGAAAGTCTATTGTGGAATGTAAATAACAAAAACGTTACATTTTGAACTTGAGAAAATTCCTATCAAACATTTTTCACCCATTTGCCTTATATAAGTGTTTATGTATGTATTCAGTAACAGGGGAATGATCTATATTTATCATAAGACTTTTTTGCGGATGCTATTATATTTTGTTTATCAATAACGTAATGACACATTGAGAGGTTATACGTTGAGGATATTTTTGGGCAGCTGCTGAGGACATATGTGATGTCTTCTACAGAAATGTAACATAATCGGTATTTTCGGTGGCATCTTGGGGCTCCAGAAGATTCAGTGTTTCTTTTGTTTATTAAGTATTTCGCAGCAATCTCCTGTTCTTGGATTGCAAATTCATAGTCTTCGAAGTGTTGATGTGATGTAGCGGTCACGAGTTTAAAGAAGGCTGCACTTTCCTCATTCCCTCTCTCACTTGTCACCTCTTACGTTAAAAAACGCATACCCCACTTTCCTACTTGTCACCTGTTCTTCCGTCTCTTTATTCTCAAAATGCCTCTCTTTCTTGGCCCTCGTGATCAACACTTCATCTGCTCATCTTTAATTTACTGCTATTATCTCTTCGACTCTCAGTCTCTATTACCGAAGAAACATATCTCGGAATGTTAGCTGTTTTCTCTGCACTTGGCAACCAAACCTGTTAAATACCCAACCTGAAGCTTAAATATTTTACGGAATAAATCAATACTAGCATATTTTAAACCTTATTTATCGATACAGCTAAAATACGGGAAGTATTGAATGGCATTTTCAGGAGCATGATACCAGAAGATGATCTGTCATATAAATTATATGGATACATGTCAGACGTGTCGATTTCAGAATTTGTCTCAATGTTGATATCCATACTGGCTCATTTCCTTTCTTTCTGCGGGAGACGGTATTTTTTTTTTTTGCATAAATACTTTTATGGATTTTGATCTTGAATTCTCTTTTTTACTTTACTGTATTTTTTCTTATATGTCAAGTACTTTTAAACATTTTTCTTTCATGTTATCATACATATCAGTATACTTTTACTCGATTCTGAAATATTGCCTAGAAGCCACAATAGCTACTCTTTAATAGGTATCAATCTGATTAAGAAGCCTTTGTTTCTATGCGCAATGTTGCTCTATGCTCTCCTATATATATATATATATATATATATATATATATATATATATATATATATATATATATATATATATATATATATATGTATGTATATATATATATATATATATATATGTATGTATAAACAACTATGAAATGGGAGAATGGGATGTCGTCATTGAGGTTTGTGAAAGAGTGTAATATAATATCTAAGGTCGATTAGCTTCTTGCCCGGTGTGCTAACGATTCTACCAGCTTGCCGACTTTACAAGACAGCAGCAACAATAATATTATCAACCTAATGATAAGAATAGTTTAGAAAGCTGATTTTACATAGAACCAAACTAGACAATGGCTATTACTTAACCAACTGAAGTGCAATTGACTTTTGGCCTTACACCTGTCATGGTTAATGAAACGAGAACCAGTAAGGTCCGGGGGCTAATCATGCCTGTATTGTACCTTCACTTTACCAGACTAACTTTCTCTTTATGCAGTCAGTGTCATTATAGTCACAAACATCACACTACCTTCAGTATGACAATGATGGCGATAATAATGATGATACTGATGACAATATTGATTCGATCATTTTGCTACTGTAATTATTATTATGTTTATTATATATTGCTATTTTTGTTTCTATTGTTTTGTTACCGTTTCTCCTGTTGTTGCTGCCGTTGCTCCTGCTGTTGCTACTACTACTACTACTACTACTA
The DNA here is from genome assembly GCF_046866305.1 of Octopus bimaculoides. Classification (NCBI taxonomy): domain Eukaryota; kingdom Metazoa; phylum Mollusca; class Cephalopoda; order Octopoda; family Octopodidae; genus Octopus; species Octopus bimaculoides. Next base: position 28,930,380 of record NC_142936.1, on the reverse strand, counting down.
CTACTACTACTACTACTACTACTACTACTACTGCAACTGCAACTGCAACTGCTGCTGCCACTACTACTACTACTACTACTACTACTACTACTACTACTGCAACTGCAACTGCAACTGCAACTGCTGCTGCTGCCACTACTACTACTACTACTACTACTACTACTACTACTACTACTACTACTACTACTACTACTACTACTTTATTCTTTTGCTGGAATAGACAGATTAAACTTGATATCACAAGAGACAAGTGCGGAAATATATTGATGTGTTATTTGGATTGGCATGTACAATAAATGGAGTTGTATGGCTCTTGTAAAGGAGACGCTCCAATACATATACAAGGAAAAATAAAGAAATGCATAACAACAAAAACAAAAACAACTATTTACGATCCTTGAAATGATTGTTTCCACATCACCGACAGCCATGACTGCTATCAAATGTCGGATGAGTTTTCCTGTTAAATAAGTTGATGGCAAAGGACGTCAAAAGGGTAAGAAGAAAATAAAAAAAAGAACGAGGAGAGAAATAATAAATAATCAATGAATTAAAGTGAAACGGGAAAAGAAGAGAACCGGAAGACCAAGAACTCGAAGAAGACGGTAAAAAGAAGAGAAAGATGAGGGAGAGGAGGAAGAAGATACGGAGGAGGAAGTGAAGATGAAAGAGGAGAAGACAAGGAAGGATATGATGATGATGAGAAAAGTGGAAACCATGACATTAAAAGGCTAGCTTAATCTAAAATGGCAGCCCATCTATTTGTGTTTTGTTTGTAATTTAATCTGTTCTATGGTTGTGCTAATGCATACTGTTAACAGTATAAATGGCTGACTGAAGAAGTGTCTAAGAACGAATTACTCATCACAGTTTGTTTTTTCTCTTACGTCACATTTGTGAAATCACAAGCGATAAATAAGAAGACATTTCTCGGAATGAAGTGTATTTCTTTTGAAAAATGAATTTGTTGGAGTAGAAGGAGCAGCTATCGTGACTTTTGCAGGTGTCCCGTTCTAAATTAGCGTGATTGAAATGACTGATGTCCCATCCCATTCCAACGGCTCTCTGTCTGAAAAAATAAGAGAAGTGAATAAATAAACGTAGGAGGAAATTTTGCGGGTTGCAATTTTGAAAAAGAATGATTAAACAAAGTATTAATGTCGGATCCAGTGGATGAGAGAAAAGAGAAGAAGCAAATGCATCAGACAACACAAAGTGAAAGCACTGTGCACCTTTCTAGAACTATAGTTACTCTGTAACAGGTGTCTATCTGTACCAGTCCCCTTTATATCTGGACGCAATGTTGTTATATTCTATCCCATGCATTATATCAACTTTAGAAAAGACAAAATGGTGAAACATGTTTGTGAACTAGAGGCAGCAGCATGTTGCTCAGTAAAGTTTTGCTAATCAACCAAATGGTCTTTATTTTTAAAATAGAGTTCAGGAAATATTTGTACTCCTCATTAGCGCTATAAAAGGTATATGGGCAATATTCTTGTGGCAGCATTTCACGCTTTAGTGTGTTATAAATATTGTAGCGACTTGACTGTGACACAAACTTTTTGCAACTCGCTTTGTTTGACGGTTGAAACTTTTTCTTATTAATTTATCACCAGGCGCAGGAGTGGCAGTGTGGAAAGTAGCTCGCTTACGCGCATGCGTCAGTTAGTTTTACTTATGCACTGGTGTTGCCAAGACGTTGCTTTGCAGCGGTCTTGAATTGAAGAACTGTGAAGGTGCAACTATAAGGTAAGACGTTTGTTTTTTGTGGGGATTCAGTGGGGGTTTGTTATTTGTTGTCCATTTTTTTTTCGAACAAGAAATCCCCACTGGATTCCGGGGCCTTTGTCTGCCTTTAGTTGCACTAAGTGTCTCACCTAGCTGTGAGAAGAGTGCTGTTTTGGAGGCGTATTCCACCTCCAAAAATTGTGAAATTCTTGTGAAAAAATTTTCTGAATTTTTACCAATTTGTGGTGGATTTTGTTTGAAGCTGTGTTCCTGCTGCTTTGTCTCTGTTCACTTTTGGTGTACCTTTTGTCCGGGAGTACCGGTTAACCGGAATTGTGTGTTGTAAAAAGGTGGAAAAGAGAACTGTCGTCTACAGAACGTGGTCGAAAGTTCTGAAGCAAATTGAGGTAGCTCGGACAGAGGAGATTGAAGAATGTTTAAAGGAGGTGAAGGAGTACACCACCTTCTATGCCAGAGGAAGAAAATTCAGCACAGTTGAGGTTAGGTTCGCTAGCGAGGAGTTAGTGATAAACCACTCAACCGTGCCAATTAAAACCAAGTTGTGGACCTTACTACCAAGTTATTGTGGGAGAAGCGTGTCCAGAATCACGATTGAAAGGGTGCCTCCTGAAATAGAGGAGGCATGGTTGGTGGCAGCGGCGATGGAAAATATAGAAGATGAAGCAAAAGTGTTGAAATAACAAGAACGGAGGAAATCAACTGATGGGGATAAGGGCTGGAGTTCACGGTTCTAGTTGGTCTAACGGAGATCATGAGATTGCAGAAGAGGTGAGATTACCGGATGGATATACAATGAGAATAATGGTGGAAGGGATACCTACCTGCTATCAATGCGGTAACAAAGGTAATTTAAGGGCTGTTTGCCCACAGAATTAAGAGAAGGTGGAAGTATATGTGTCAGGTCATTAAGAATGAAATGTCCGATTTTGAACTGAAAGTTTATTTTACTTTATTTCAACAAAAAGCAATGCAGCTAATAAATGTATGCACATAAATTATCAACAGAATTTTACCATTTCATCGGTAGCTTATTTATGCCGGCAGAATTCTGGAGAGCAAGAGGTGATGAAATCACGAAAGGCTGTTTTTGCTTCTTAATATTTGAAGTTTTTTCCTTGCAAAAAGTTATCTACTGCCTCGGAAATGTAATAGTTGGTGCAAGGTCTGGTGAATATGGTGAATGTCAAAGTACTTCCAAGGTCAGTTCCTGTAACTTGAGTAACGTTCTTTGTGCAACACGTGGTCGAGCATTGTCTTGCAAGAGAATTGGCCTGTCTCTATTGACCAATCTGGGTTGTTTAATGGCAAGTTCACTCATTATTTCATCCAGTTGGTTGGCGCATACATCCGCTGTAATTGACTTACCAAGTCTCATGAAGCTGTAGTGGATGACACCAGCACGGCACCACCAAACAGACATCATTAGCTTTTTTTGGTGAATATTCTTTTTTGGATTGTGTTTTGGCACTTCGTCTCTATCCAACCACCGTGCAGAACGCTTGTTATTGTTGAAAAGAATCCATTTTTCATCACGTAACAATACGATGCAAGAATGTTTCACTTTTATGCTGTGACAGGGAAAAACAGCAAGTTTCAAGATGACGTGTCATTTGATACTCGTTCAGTTCGTTTGGTACACATTTGTCCAGCTTCTTTACCTTGACGATTTGTTTCAGATGGTCCAATACAGGTGGAATCGAAACATCAAACTTTGCTGTTAACTCACGCGAGCTTGAAGTTTTATCTTAATAATTTCTACTGCGCACTCTACTACTATTACTATCACTTACCTGTCTATTTCTCTCCCTCTCTTGTTCTTCATCCTTTCTGTTTTTCTCTACCAACCCTCCCCTATTCTTCTCTTCCTTTCACCGTTCCCTCTCATTCATTCTTCCTCCTTGATCCTCTCGTCGCTGACACGTGACGAAAGGTATTCTTTCTTTCTACTTCCTGCCTTCCTATAGAGAAGACGTGAATTTTTTTGTCTCTCATTCACATCTAACTTCGCGTTGAAAATAATAATTTTTCTATCGTCTTGGCCTAACAGCCCTTACCGTTTGTTTTCACTGTTCTGTCTTGTTTTTACTGTCTTTTACTGTCTTGTTCTCACTGTCCTGTTCTTGTTTACACTTTCACCCTCCGCAAAAAATTCCAAATTATATTAATTTGCTTTGCGGGAAGGACTGTTCCAACGAAGTCGCGTATTGTCCTTGCCTTCGAAACGCGGAGTAGATTGAACAGGGACAACTGAAGAAGGGAAATATTCTTTATGTTGCATGTCTCGTTTCTCTGTTTGTTTTTTCGTTGTTCGAAAAAGTTCGTTTTGTGTCTTCGTCTTTGCTTTCGTTTCTCATAGTGTTTAACGTTTTTGTGATGTCCTGTACCCATATATGCATGTATGTATCCATATAGATGTAGGTATGTACATATATGTATGGATATATGCATATATTTATATATTATTTATGTTATTATACACACACACACACACACACACACACGCACACACACACACACACACACACACACACACATATATATATATATAACATATTATATAATTATATACATAATTATAATCAGGGGTCAGCTAAGTGCCTCACCTCGTGCTGAATTAAAAATAGACGCTAATGTCTTTTCAACTACCATAAAAATCTCCGAGAAAATAACACTTTTTATGTAGGTAAAAAGAAAAATGATGAATCCACACGACTTCGGTTAATCACAGACGCGTTTCGAATTTAAAGTAAATTATATTTACCCATTATTCTCCTCAGTGTGATGCTCCGAGCTATAAATTTGCGAATGTTAGGATTAAATATGTGCGCGATCAAGCGTCATTGCATAAATAATATTCAGCCGCACTCCCAAAAATATACAGCCAAATGTGATACATGTTTATCTTTTATACCCACGTGTGTGTTACGACCTATTCTTTTCATTTTTATCCTTTACTTGTTTCAGTCATTGGACTGCGGCCATGCTGGAGCACCGTCTTTAGTCGAACAAATCGACACCAGGACTTATTCTTTGTAAGCTCAGTACTTATTCTATCGGCTTCTTTTATAGAACTTCTAAGTTATGGAGACAGAAACACACCAACATCGGTTGTCAAGCGATGGTGGGGGGACAAACACAGACACACACACACACACACACACACATACACACACACACACACACACACAGACACACACACACACACACACACACACACACACACACACACACACACACACACACACACATATATACGACAGGTTCTTTCAGTTACCGTCTACCAAATCCACTCACAAGGCTTTGGTCGAGTCGTGACTATAGTAGAAGACACTTGCCCAAGTTGCCACCCAGTGGGACTGAACCGGGAGCCATGTGGTTGGGAGGCAAGCTTCTTACCACACACCCACTCCTGCGCCTATATACATGCATACATATATATATATATATATATATATATATATATATATACACACACACATACATTTATATAATATATAATACACACACACACACACACACACACACACACACACACACACACACACACACACACACACACATATATATACACACATACAAAGCGTTCACTGTTTTACCCTCATTCTGGTCTAACGACCCTCCATGTTTGTTTTCCTTCGGTTTCCTTGTATGTCTCCAATGCCCTTTTTTTGTTTTGCCAGCTTTGACCCTCCATAATTCCCAAATTTTATTTTGTCACTTATGGGAACAGTTGTCTTCGAAGACTCATATTGTCGTTCAATGCTCAAAATGAGGAGTAGATAGCCGACAACTGATGAGGGGTCGTTTTTTATGTTACTTGTCCTGTTTTCAATTTGTTTCTCTCGTTGTTTGCGTATTGAACTCATTTACTTTCGAATTCCATGTTGTTTACTGTTGGTGACGTCCTGTACCCATATATGCATGTGTATGTATATATATATATATATATATATATATATATATATATATATATATATATATAAATAAATATATAAAGGATAAAGAGAGCAATGGTAAGGTTGGAAATATAATTTTATGGATAGAGTCTTAAAGCTGTTTCTGGGAAGATCCAGTACTTCCCTTCATCGGAGATAGAAATAGTAAAGGAATCGATTATTATATCCATAAGCGGAGAGTTTTAGTATGAAGTGATAATGAGTGTGATGTGCTGAAAAAAGAAAGAGAGAACAGTACTTGGAGTGTAGTTTCATTCCAGTAGTAAGTATCCGTGTAAAGTAATCCTTGTGGGAATAATCCAGGAATAGTTGCTCTCTTTATCCTTTATATATTTATATATGCACACGCTAATACACGACTTATAATCCCCAATCCTGTTCATACTACGACTGGGGCAAAACCAGTCGGTATACAGCACTTACTCGGTATTACCTGTATCCTTTTGGGTTTGGTTAAATCCAATACCCTCCTCAACCTTATATATATATATATATATATATATATATATATATATATATATATATATATATATATATATATGCATGCATATATATATATGGATATATATATGGATATATATATGGATATATATATATATATATATATATATATATATATATATATATATATATATATATATGGATATATATATATATATATATATATATATATATATATATATATATATATATATATATATATATATATATACATATTTAAGGTGTATTCCGTTAGGAAGGTACTACAGTACAAAGTAGAGCTCGTTCACCTTTAGAATTACCAAAGAGCCAGTATTATTACGGTATACTTCCAAGTTTAGGTTTAGGCATTCATCGTGTGTGATAATAAAATAAGATTGAATAAAAAGAGTCAAGAATGAGTACGTTTAGACAGCTATTTAATAAACACTACACCTGTTTCGATACAACATAGATTTGCATATACACAGGAGTTAAATTAAGATTTTCTAATGGGGACAGCGATTGTATATCGCCTGAGGAGATACAGCTGGATCCCATTATACAGGTAAACCGTTGCTAAATTTAAATCCTGTATATATGTGGATCTATGTTGTATCGAAATATGTGTAGTGTTTATTAAATAGCCGTGTAAAAGTAATCATTCTTGACTCTAATTATTCAATTTTACTTACATATTTCTGTATGCACACGCGCACACACACACACACACACACACACACACACACACACACACACACACACACACACACACACACACACACACACACACACACACACACACACACACACGCACACACACACATGTCTATATGTATGCGTTTATGTAGATGCAGACAGACAAACACACACCCAAACACATTTCAACATCATCACCAGCTCCATCGTCTTATGATTTCGATTTTTTAGTCATGACTTTAAAAATCTATTTCGAAATATCTTCGAATATCTTTGAAATCCGTGTGATGTATCTTCTTGCTCTTTAAAATATTTCTTGCATTGTTTTGAATTTCAATGGAGTGCATGTTCACACTGTTTTTGATAGTAAAAGTAGTTAAACTGTTAAAATAAATCCCAATAAAAACGAAATCAAATAAAACCAATCCGATATACCGTATGTAACTTCATTGGCCTCGAGCTCTGAATCATATATCCGATGAAGTAATTTGGTGTCTCTGAGAGCTACGATGTTGCTTTCATGTTGCTAGATTCGATTTTTGTTGCATAAAGTGAAGGTGTCACGTCATGGATACTTCAATTAATTTTGAGCATCTGGGAGTTCCTATCTATCTATCTATCTATCTATCTATCTATCTATCTATCTATCTATCTATCTATCTATCTATCTATCTATCTATCTATCTAACTGTCTGTCTGTCTGTCTGTTTACATACATGCTTGCATGAGATTAAAAAATGAGGTACTTTCTTACGAGTCAGATGAAGAGACACATTTGCACCAATGATGCACAACTGTTTGTATAGCATCTCACCCGTGAGGGACCGATGTATTATGGGTCAAAACGATTGTAGTGTTCAATAATCTCATGAATTCCATTTTCTTTCTCTTTCTTACATACATACATCCATGCACACATATATACATGCATGCATACGTGCATACATACATACATACATACATACATACATACATACATACATATCATAAAACATTCTTTCAGCCACAAATATACACATTAGTTTCATGTTGATAAAGATAGTTATTCAAGTCTCCATCTTGAAGAAAAACACGAATAAAGAATATGTATCCACTAATGCAGTGTTGAGCACTTATCACCGTTCGATATTAATGTGTGTATATGTGATAAGAAGTGGCTATGTGATAAGAAGCTTGCTTCCTAACCACATGGTTCTAGGCTCAGTCCTACTGCGTGGCACCTTGGGCAAGTGGCTTTTACTATAGCTTCGGGTCGACCAAAGCTTTGTGAGTGAATTTGGCAGACAGAGACTGAAAGAAGCCCGTAGTATATATACATATATCTCTGTGTGTCTTTGTGTTTGTCTTCGCCCAACCGCTTGACAAGCAGTACTGGTTTGTTTACGTCCCCGTTCGGTAAAAGAAACCAATAGAATAAGTACTATGCTTTAAAAGAGTACTGGGATCGATTTGTTTGACTAAAAATTCTTCAAGGCGGTGTCCCATTCTAATGACCGAAGCAAATAAACGACAAAAGATAAACGATATATATATATATATATATATAGATATATATATATATATATATATATATATATATATATGTATGTATGTATGTATGTATGTATGTATTAGGTTGTTTCTCATGAAATATCGCACGTTTAATTACTTCTTATTTCAGTCATTTAAAAACCTTATTATATATACCTTGCATTTAATCTTGACTCTTTTTCTTTCCCAACAATATTGGTATACAAAATTCGTACCCACAGACCTTATGATATGAAAATGATAACAAGCAAACTATGTTGAGTGATTTTCTTGTATGAGTACAAACTGGGTCACTCTGCTTCAGAAGCTCTATGGAATATCAAAGCAGGCCTTTGGTAATGGTTTTGTTGACATCAGAACTGTTCAGAGATGGTTCCAAAGCTCTCGTTCAGGAGATGATAGCCTTGAAAATAAACCAAGGGGTAGGCCAAAATCAGTTATTCAGCATGATGGATTAAATGCTTTGGTTGAACAAAATCCGAGAACAAATGTTCGAAAACTTTCATCAGAACTCCAAACATCTCGCACAACTGTTTTTGGACACTTGTAAAAAACTGGAAGAGTCAAGAAAACACATGGGTTTGTTCCACATCAACTGAACGAGATTAAGAAAACAAAAAACAAAAAACAAACAAAAAAAACAGATGCCTCGAAGTGTGCTCCTTATTGCTTTCTCGACTGGAAAAAGACCATTTTTGCATCAAATCATTACTTGTGATGAAAAATGGATTCTCTTTGACAACAGCAAGATGACATGACAGATTAAATGCAGGAGAGTCACCTAAACACTACCCAAACTCACCATTGCTCTCTAAACAGTTAGTGGTCACTGTATGGTGGTCTGCGAAGAGAGTTATTAATTATTCATTTCTGCAACAAGGAAAAACGGTAACAGCAACATCGTGTTGCCAGGAAATTGATTGTATGCATGAGAATTGGAAAAAGAAGCAACCCAGACTAGTGAATAGAGATGGCCCAATTTTGCTCCACGACAATGCACGTCCTCACACTCCTCAAGCTACGGTCCAAAAGTTGCGAAGCCTGAATTATGAGATTTTGCAACATCCCTCCTGTTTCCCTGATATCTTTCCTACTTGTCATCACTTATTTAAAGCATTTTGAGCTTTTCATAAGCAATAAAACATTCTTAAACATTGAAGCATTCGGACAGTTTATCACAGCAAGAGATGAATGTTTTTTAAAGATGGAATATTTGACATAGAGAAACGTTGGGTAAACGTCATAAATGAACATGGATCATAATTTGATTAAATAAATCAGTTCTCTAACACTTATGAAACATTTTATTGTTACCTTTCAAATATGACATTTCACGTGAAACAACCTAATATATATATAAATCATCAATGAACCCGAATCATTGTTCTGAAGTTTATATCTATTATATATCATTAAACAATAATAATGATTTCTATGATGAGATAAAGGTTACACATTTTGAGAAATAGTAAGAGTTGATTAGATTGACCTTCTAGTATTTTACTAATGCCAAGAAGTTGCCCGTCCGCCTTACTTTGTAAGTAAGATAATTTTTTCCAATGGTGACTTCTACATAGAGAACATATTGTTAAGTTGAACTTCTTAAATTTGAATTAGTCAAAGAGTAAATGGAGGAGAGTGAATATTTCAAAGCATTGTCCATTTTGTAGCTGCAAAGATCTCAAACGACTAATAGAAATAGTTTTGTGTATGCAGAAAGTTTACTGATTAAGAAAATTAAAAGAATATCAGTGGAAAATTCTAGAGCATGAGGAACATACAGTTAAATCAAGCTACTTTACTTGATGGAGTGAGCCGAAAATCATGTTTAATCAATTAAAATCATAACTATAATAGGAAGGAAGCTCATTTGCGATATAGAACTTTTTCTTAGAAGAGAGAAACGTGAGAAAACCGAAAATTAAAAGTAGAAATACGAGGCACAGTGAAAATCTGATTTTTGGCAGCCATCTTAATAGCGGTGAATATGTGTCGATCGTTTTTGATCCTGTTTCAGTAGCCTATAGCTTGCTGAGTTTGTTCATTTCATATTCCTACTTGTTACCGCATCGTGTCTTCTCTGTTACTTTTCTATACATTATATCGATATAGCATATCGCTAAAATCATGACTTTCTTGATATACACCGCCTCGATAAGAATGTAATCATTACATTCGTCCCTCCTCTCTTCAATTATAGGCACTCACGAAACTACAGACAGATGTTACAATAATACAAATGCTTGCTCAGTTTCTAACCTTTTTGTTGAATGTGAGGACACAGAGACTTACTAAAGATTATTTGAGTTGGAAAATAGCAATAAATTGAATTCCGTTTTCCATTGAAAAAAAAACAAACAAACCAAAAAAAGCGAAACTAAAACGGAAATCAAAGACAAAAGCTTCATCAGATTATAAAAGATAGTATAACCGGCAATGAAAAAAGGAAGAAATAAGATCAAAGTAATGATGATGGGCTAATGGATATAAAATGTAGCAACTAGAGAGAAAGAAATTATATATATATATATATATATATATATATATATATATATATATATATATATATATATATATATATATATATATATATATATGTATGTATGTGTGTGTGTGTGTGTGTGTGCGTGCGCGTAAGATAAAGAGAGGAAATGAAAAAGAGAAGGGAAATAAGGTACAGAAAAAGACAGTGATATGCAGATAAAGCAAGAAAGTGAGTGAGAGAGAGAGAGAGAGAGAGAGAGAGAGAGAGAGAGAGTGAGAGAGAGAGAGAGAGAGAGAGAGAGAGAAAGAGAGAAACGAAGAATGGAAGTTAGAGGAAGTAAAAAGATTTGGTGTTATTAGTATCAATGGAGAGTTTGAAGTTTTATGTATCAACGATTTGCTTGAGGAACTGCGAATTATAATGAAAAGCCAGACAACAGTAAATTACTGTCAATGCTTCGCCACTACTACATTCTGAATTCAGTATCTATTTATAATACAAAAACTGTGCACTGACAACAGCAAAATCTTATACGCAGCTATACTTTATATTCTTAGCAATGTTAGCTGGTAAGTTATGCCAACATGTATTAAAAGGTTGTATAACAGCTACATTGAATTCAAGATTCAAGTTGAAACTTTACAAAATCTATTATATTAAAGTGCTAACGATAAATTCCTGTGGTGTAAAATATCTGTTCAGCTCTGCGATAGAAAGAGAGAGAGAGAGAGAGAGAGAGAGAGAGAGAGAGAGAGAGAGAGAGAGAGAGAGAGAGCCAGACGAAAGTTGCTGGTATATACAGACACTAAGACATACAAACGTTATTGGCACTTATGCAAACTCTGTGGTTGTATTTATGAGAGAGTGTGGGAGTATGCGTATATGAGCGCATCCTAATCATTCACAAGCGTGTCAGTGTGTGTATGAGTACACGTAGATATGAAATTTTTCTGACTATGTTACCATGTTTCTTACTTCGTAAAAGATGTGTAGCGGTATGTCCTGTTACCATCAATTTGCTTCTTAAATTATTTTATTACCAAAACGGAGTTTGGTAAGTTACTACGGATAATGATCAGAAAGAACGACAGCAAAAATTAGCTCGAAAGAGGCGAGGAAAATATTAGGAAAGATTGGGGAAAAGGGCAAAGAGAAAAATAAGAATTACAAATAAAGAGAGAACTGCGAACGATAAGAAGCATTAACTAAGTAAGAAAATGGACGTAGATGTTGTATGGAAAAGAATGAGAATTACTAATAGGAAAAGAATGAGAATTACTAATCAAGAAAGAAGGTAAGATATGATCGAAGATGATTATTTTGCCTAAACCAAAATGAGAGGTGAGATATGATCGAAGGTAAGATATGATCGAAGATGAATATTTTGCGCGAGCCAAAATGAGAAAACATGCTTGAAGAGAATACTTGACTGAAGAAAATAAAAATTTCCGAGAAATTATTCAAAGAATTATGAAAGAAAGAAATGACTGCATGATATTTGCGAGTGAAGAGATGTTCATGGCTGACACTGTAGCAGAAAACGGGCCGTGGAATTTACACGAATACTACTGATATTATTTAAAACAAATATAACGAGTCCTGTCACAAGATTTTACAAGAGATTTCAACTACGCCATGTGTGTCTACCGCGTCTACTATCTTCTTATTTGTCTATCTATACAAACAAGCGCATACTTGTTTCTCAAAAAGCGTGTCTCGACTTGGCACCGTCCAGGTGCTTGAATGAGGTAGTATGCCTAGTCGGGCATGGAAATAAGAGGCTTTAATGCCTCGAGTTGTAAAAAAGGTAAGAGGCTTATTGCCTCATTTTATAAGAACGTGGAGTCCATTTGTGAAAAATGTAAGAGGCTTAGTGCCTCATTTGAAAGGACCTTGTGTCCCAATGAACTATAGTAAGAGGTTTATAACCTCAATTGGTTTTATAAAAGAGAAAAAAGAACAATGTTTTCGGGAAGCATCGATCGGCGGGCGTCGTCTGCTTCCTTCATAAATTATTTTGCTCATCATTCATTTCATTTGTGTTGTTGTCCAGCCCGCATTTGCTTCTATCTATGTAATGCCTTTATGGCAAATTTGATGAAATAAAGAAGCGTGTACTACACGCACGCGCGCACACGCTCACACACACACACACACACACACACACACACACACACACACACACACATGCACACAATGAACGTAATTCAGAAATTCGTTTAAACTTTAATATATACTATAATTTTTATTTGTTAATACAATTTTTTTCTGTTATGTTTATATTTCTAATATTATTTTTGCTATTTTGTCGTGAATCACTTTTGATATACATACATACATATGATGGCCATCCAGTCGTGACCGAGGAAGACTATTGCTGACCTCCAGGAACATTGTGGGCTCTAGGACTTATATTTTGCATTTGCAGCTCCGTTGGTGGCTAATGAGCCCTGCTCTTGACAAGCATACACGACTGCAAACATCGCAAACCAAGCTTTCCCCACTCACCACACCATCCGTGCGCTTTCGAGCAGCACGCTTAAATTATTCCCGCAGTTTACGTGCTCTCTCAAAAGTGTCGACCTCTACTAAGTATTGACACTACTAACTTATAATTGATATATATATATATATATATATATATATATATATATATATATATATATAAGTGTGTGTGTGTGTTGGGGCGGGGGTAGGTGGGTGGACGTGTATACAGTATGCGAAAGGTATTTGAGGACATACCTTTTTTTTCAGTCATTGCTGCATTTTCTGTTCACTCTATAATCTTTGTTTCAGAAAATAATAATGACAGACCCCCAGCTTACTCAAGAAATGAAGAGGTATGCTGTTATTGTGGTTATAAAGGCTAAGCATTGCGATTTAGAAATAATTCTCCTTTAAAAGCAAAAAAAAAAATGAGTAAACATACAAAAAGACAAGGTCTCTTTTTGTGGCCAATGAACCTGCTATGAATAACAACTAAATTTCCCCTCAATTTACATCTAAACCACAATACCAGTAAGAAATGGAAAGACCTGTTTTTAAATACATTTTCCCCGAAACTAAACGTACAGTTGTTCTGTTTAAAGATACCTAAACAATAACGGTACATAACAATAACTTTATAAACATTACGCAATGAAATCTTGAGAAGACTGAGAACAAGTGAAAGCGCTAGATTCAAGCTCGAGACTGTAATCTCTCTCTCGTATATATATATATATATATATATATATATATACATACATACATACATACAAGAAATCATTTTTGGCTCTTTTTATAGAGACCAAAGGGTTTATATGACTGCAAAATAGAAGTGCTCAAATGTAATTGAGACAGAGATAAAAAACATTGATCAGAGAACAAATATCAAATTCGAGTCAACGACTTTATATATAATACCACGCCTCCAAACATTTGATCATATATAAATATTACCATGGCCTTTAAACATATAAAGTATACATATATAAAAAACACAGGAGGTAAAAAATTTATATGCGAATAAAAATACCGATATATAGAACGGCCTATCAAGAAGGTATATACAATCGACTAAAAATTCTAAAGCGTGTCATGCGACTACAAATCTAAATAAAATAAAATATCAATCGACAAAAAAATTTTTTACTTCCCTCAAACAAAAACATATGTCAAAAAAGTTCAATTCATAAAAACCATGGTAGATTGGAGACCAGGAGCAAAAAGAGTTTCACAAAATCAAGTCAAACATATCTATGGCCATTTCGGGAGTTCATTGCCGCATTTCGGCAATGACCCCCTCATCAGGATGAATAGGAATCTCAAGAAATTGTTCGTTCACAACGCCACATGGCTAATTTGAAAATAGTAATCCATCACAGGATCAGCTAATAATAGGAATTTTTACTATCCGGTTTCAAAATCCCGTAAAACTAAATATTATTTACCACATCTTATTCTACTTCTATATACTTTCAGAAAAGTAGAAGAAAACTTATGACTGCAAAAAGGGATCAGCTCTGTAAATTTATTTAATGTTTTAGGCCCAAAAGATTTAAGGATGGCAAGAGAATCCCTTACACACAACTTACACTCGTTAATATTAACTCTAAAATAACGGACCATTCGATATAATAGACCATTCAAGAGAATAACTTTTTATTCCTCTTTAAACCATGTATATAAGAGGCAAGTGTAGTGGAGTTACAATATTTTTCGTCCGAAAACGAATTCATGTGGGCCCTATACCTAGCCTTAAAATTGATAGTACTGCCTATCCAAATTACGCCCCCTTCTTTAACAACGTAGTTATATATAACATTAGTAGTCAGACAGAATCTGTCAAGGGGACATAATAATTTCTACAATTACAGGATTTATTAGAACCACCCATAGCCCTATTACTAATACTAACATTACTTATCTGGCTTCTTGCGTTCTTTCGTTCAGATATCTCATTACAGGTGGCCAATAAGACTGTGGGAGTAAATGGTTTGTAGCACTAACCTTAGGCTTATTAGCGCTTGCCTGCCCAATACTAGGGTTTCCAACAGAGGAATACTTCCAGTGCACTTGCTCATTTAATTTCCTCCTATTAATAGATGCAAATGGAGCCCAAAATCAGCATTGCCGAGTAAGGAAATTTGATGGAGGTTTTATTACAGATGCTGTAGTATTTATGATTCGTTGGGAAATTCTCCTTTAGAATCTGAAAAAACAACTTGGGGAAATTTCTTACTCTAAGAGAAAATGGGGATGGGGGCAAACCATATGACTTCCCGTATTCTATAACGTAAGCTCTTGGTTTTACTCATTTCCTCACTGCCACTATTTCGCTTTCAGTATCTATTCCCAACATCTTTATACACGTATCTAACCAGTTAATTGCATCTCGTGTTTTTGACAACAGGTGGAGTTTTATTTTGGATTTAAGTAATTGTAGGTATTTGTCTATGATAATTTTGCTTAGTTTTTCGATGTCAGGTTTATAAGGGCAGATAAACCTTACCTTTGGATCAGTGTGAAAGTTAGGTTTGTAGTCTTTTAAGCTAATTCTAGGTCTAGATGGTTCATACACTTCAGTTACGTCGTGAATTCGGTATTCATTCATTATTTCTTTGGCTTTTATATTGATAGATTTTCTAAGTTCAATTTTCTAAGTTCATTAACTTTATTTTTCAAATTACGTAGGTGTTTATTTCTGAGAATGTTTTTCTTAAACTTAATATTTCTAAGTAGATTCCGTAGGTCGTCTTCAAAATTGTCTAAGATACGTTTTCCTGGCGGGAGTTTCCGGGATTTAAAATTGCTTCTAATTTTCATGAGTTTTTCGTTTGTTTTATGTGTAATTTTCCTTCTGTACTATTTTCTTTGTCAAAGAATAAAGCCTTCCATCTCAGTCTTCTGGAGAGACCATAAAATATAGCTATTATATCCTTAATGTACTCCTTACAAGTAAACGTACTAATAAACCCAACCAATACGAGCACCACAACCTAAATTTTACTAACGGAAAAATAAAATAAATTTTAGTAATTTCCACCTTACTAACCACACTTATATTAATAACCCTAAGAATACTGACAATAAACACCATAACTGTATAATTAAAGATAAAAATAGGAACATTAAGCCAATAAACAGAAAAAATAACAATAATCTAACACACCAAATTCCTTCAATAATATACATAACCATAGAACTCAAATTAATAAGGATGGGAATAGAATAGCAAAAAAGAAACCAATACCTTGTGTGAGAAGAGCTGACCCCCCCCCCCAACACAACCCAACCTTCCAATAAAGCAAACTGCAATAATACTACTTGAATTATAATCCCTTTTGCCAAACATTTAAAATCTAAATTTATCAGATCTATTTGAATGATAATTAATAAAAACTTCAAAAATTCTAAATATGCTAAAATACTTAATGATAATAAAAAAATTAGATTTGAATTTTCAGTTTTTCCAAATCTCTTTAGGATAATTTCTTCTTTTAACAATAAGAAACTGGATCTATTCTATAATAATAAAAAAAATAACTACCATAACTATACCTAGTACCTCCAATAGTCATACAATTAACAACTACAATGCTGCTAATAACCATTACTCCATTATTCCAAAACAATATAGACATAACACCACCACACCACCCACTAATCCAAATGCCTGTGAAGTAGAGAGAAATTGTAAAATGAAAGAAGTTGTATACCAAGAAACTATCATTACTCAGGACTCCTCTAGATACATATACGTGGATTGAACAAAAAACTCGGTTAAATCGGGAATTTATAACCACAAATCTTTTTTAGGGACCATCGAAAAGAGAATAGTACAGGTCTATCTAAAAATATTTGGCACCTCAAAAGAAACAGTATTAATTTCTCTATCTCTTGGAAAGTTCTATCTTCTGCCACCTCTTACAGAATAATAAAATTTGTAGGTTGTGATTGGAGGAAAGCTATAACATAATGAGAATGCATAGAAATTTGGTTAATACTAAGGATAAAAAAGTTTACTCATGTAAGCACATGACCAAATTCCTATTCACCAATCTTAAATACTTCTTCACTCTCCTCTTGCTTAGTTTGTTTTTTTAATATATCTATGTATTACCCTTTTCTATGGAATACAATGACTCATCACACCCCCTCTTTACATCACTATATTTGTGCATTTTTTCATTTTACAGTTCCTTCTAACATTTGCATGACCCATCATATATAGGGCTATCACTTTATCTCTCCCTACACCTTTTTTTCTCTTGCCATATGTTTGGATAAAAGAAATTATATCTTTCCTTAGTATGTAATAGACCAATAATGTTTTGTATTTTATATGAAAAATAGTGTCCATGCACTCCCCCCACTTTTCTTTTGCATTCCCCTCCCCTCATCATACCCATTCTAACTGTTACTGGTTTATATTACTTGCCACTATACCTTATAATTACATATATTTTTCTGCTGATATATGCACACATGTATGCATATATAGTACTTCTTGATGTCCTACATGTCTACACCCATATGTGCATACCCAGGTATGGATCTTATGTGTTACCTATGTTATATCTATTGATCTGTGTTTGTTTTCTTATAAATATGTAAGTACTAACATGTATATTAATATGAACGTGTGTATCTGCGTATATATGTATGTTTCGCATACATATATATATATACCACTTAACATGTATGTGTATTTATATCTATATATGAGTACCTCTTCTCTCTTTGCACCGGTATGTGTATATTTGTACGATGTTTTCTTTTATATGTATACCCTAATCGCACAACACGAATTCCAGTATCTATATATACTAATGTGCAAATATGCATCTACACACACATGAGTATATATACACACACACCCTTCTTCATATTAGATTATTTTTCTCCTATATTATGTATAATTTTTTGTTTACTTATGTGCACCCTCCTACTCGTCTCTTTTTTTATATTCATAACTGACATTACATCCTTATAACTTGAATACCACTACGATCCTACTACCATTACATATCTTTCTCACATAACACTAAGCTAGATTATTACCTTTGAAATAAATATTTATTTATACCAAAACACATCAATACTTCTATAAAATAAACTTCTTTTATTTATTTACTCTTCTCCTTCCCACCTCATTTACCTCCCCTACATTTATTTATATTTTCGTATTCCTATCTTTATTTCCATATTTCATTTTCACTTTTTCCATCTTTATAGTCACACCAAGCATATAATATTTTATTTGTAATATTAACAACTATCTTTCTGTCATTACTTATTTTCTGCATCATATTTAATACATACTAACGAATATTAGTTTTTATGCAAACATAAGTTCCTTTTATGCAGCGTATTCTATCTTTAACCCTTTTTACATCTCTCTTTCTCCTACCATTTGTTTACGTTAACTATCTAGTACTAGCTCTTTATATACCATCTCCTCACGATAAACTTCATTCTCATGTATTGAACATTAAAAAAAAAATACATCACACTACGTAATGATTTCAACGGTCAGTCCCTATTTTAAGTCAAACCTAGGAGTGTCTTTCCTTTGGACATTTCATATATATATTTTGCCCTATGCTACTTATTTGGAGTTAAAATTTCTAATTTCCATACTCATCTATAGAGGGAATGTCTCTTTACTTGTCTTCAAATAACCGTTATAGCCCTTAGTTATGATTAAATATCCAAACATGACTCAAATCTCTTTCTCACAAGGATAAAAATATGAATCTCCTAGATTCAATTTTTCTGACATTTTCCTTCTCAAGTTCAATGTATTTTTTCTACTTCCTGCACTGAAGAGTACATTGATATATTTAATTAATTTAATTTAATTTAATTTAATTCAATCATGAATTTGCATTATAGGCGCAGGAGTGGCTGTGTGGTGTGTAGCTTGCTTACCAACCACATGGTTCCGGGTTCAGTACCACTGCTTGGCACCTTGGGCAAGTGTCTTCTACTATAGCCTCGGGCCGAACAAAGCCTTGTGAGTGGATTTGGTAGACGGAAACTGAAATAAACCCGTCGTATATATGTATATATAAATATATGTTTGTGTGTCTGTGTTTGTCCCCCAACATCGCTTGACAACCGATGCTGGTGTGTTTATGTCCCCGTAACTTAGCGGTTCGGCAAAAAAGACCGATAGAATAAGTACTAGGCTCACAAAGAATAAGTTCTGGGGTCGATTTGCTCGACTAAAGGCGGTACTCCAGCATGGCCGCAGTCAAATGACTGAAACAAGTAAAAGAGTAAAAGAGTAAAAGAGTATAGTAAAAATTATAACAAAAATAGTATTATTAAATATAAAAATAAAATAAGAATAATAACAAATACTTTACACATAATATAAGTAACCCTAATAAGGGAAATAATGAAATAGATACTATATGGCTAATAATCCTTTTCGCTATGCAAATCAAGAATAACATAGTAAAAACAATTTTTAGTTTAACATTTTACAAATGGAAAAAAACCAAATATTAGGAGATAATCAATGACAAAACAATAAGAATAGGATATAGTCTAGCAAATAACCTAGCTGCCATCATCTCCTCAATTGACAATAGAAAACTGGACACCTATCTAAGTAGAAAAAATAACAGAAGTAATACAAACATAAATAATAATAATAATAATAACTATAATAATAATAATAATAATAATAATAATAATAATAGTAATAATAATAATAGAAATGGTGTGATTGGTGATAACAATAATAATAATAACAATAACAACAGCAACAACAACAGCAACAATAATAATAATAATAATAATAATAATAATAATAATAATAATAATAATAATAATAATAATAATAATAATAATAATAATAATAATAACAACAACAACAACAATGGATGTGTAAATAATAATAGCAAGAATAAAATTACCCTAACAAGTAATAATAGTAATAATAATAACAATAATAATGATAGTATTAATAATAATAATAATAGTAATAATACTAATATCAATGATCACAATAGTATAAGCAATAATAACATTATTGGGATCAACAATAGCCACAGAACTAATAATATAATAACTGTCAACCCCAATAACATAAACCCTATACAGATACACAGAACATGTGATTGTAGAATAAGTAATAATTGTGTATTTACTAATAGCTGCATTAGAAAGGAGGTAGTATAGCAATGTATAGTAAGTACACGATATGACAGCAAGGTATATGTGGGTGTGATAAAAACAATATGAAACAGAGACTTAATTATCATAACTATACATTTAAAAACAGAAATAGGAGAAATTCTACAGTTTTGAGTAGCTATATGGGAACTCAAGGACTGGAGAATTAACAATAATTCAAATTGGAAAATATTAACAACAGCACCAGCGTATAATACTAAAAATAGAAAGTGTATGTTATGTGTATATTAATGAAATGTATAGTGTATATTATGTGTATATTAATGAAGTGTATATTAATGAAATTTTCTTTATAATTGGGACTAAAATTCCGCTTATTAACACCTTTAAGGAAAGCAACGTTTCCTGTCTTCATGAA
>NC_142936.1:28901951-28906951 GCF_046866305.1 Octopus bimaculoides | reverse complement strand
AATAATAATTGATTCCTTTGTATGCAAATACATATATATCTATAAATGTATAGATATATATTTATGTATAAGTATGTATATGTAAAAGTGTGTATATATGTATGTATTTATATTTATAACTGAACCTTATGAACTTTCTAAACTCTCTGACGAAGCCCAGAGGCACACCCAAGTAGCTTAATCTTATCTACCAAATACTTCAGTTCACTGAAGGGATGCAAGTAAAGTGGAGTAGTATGACCGCTTGGCTGAAACAGCTGTAAGAAACTATTCTACTTTCTATGTTCTACGTTATATATTTTAATAATTACTGGTATTTTTATATATGTAAAGCATATGTTATACATGTATGTATATTGTTATAATTGTTTTTTTAAAAATAAACAAATAAACATAATGTCTAAAAGTTGATGAATACCTCTTGTTCCCCTCCATTTTCTTGTTGCCGTATATATATATATATATATATATATATATATATATATATATATATATATATATATATATATATATATATATATATATATATATATGCGTGTGTGTGAGGTGCGTGTCTGTTATGTCCATATATATGTATATATATGTATGTGTGTATACAACACACATAGTTTTAGGTGTATACAACACCTAAAACTAATATATACATTACACGCACACACACACATATATGTGTATATATATATATAGTCTCAAGCTTGAATCAATGAGAGAATCATTAATAGAATTTCTGAAAGACTCTCAAGATGTCTATACGCGTATAAACGTACTTTCGCACAATGTTGTAGGAATGAATTTGAATAACTTTTAACATAATTTACTTTAAGGTATGGATGAATTAAGTTTAGTTTTAACATCCCCATTCTTATAAACACCAAGTAGCTATTTAACTCGCTTTGTGATCGTGAGTGCACGAAACCATATGTGTGCATATGCTTACATTTTCGCGGATGCTTCTATTAGCGAGTCTACACGCGCCATGCAGCTTGCCCGAAGGCGTTTATGCATCCATATTTGCTAACGGTTATTTTAAATACTTTTCTCGCTGTATTGCGTGTTCGTTTCCTTTTTGCATCTGTGATTTTAATTTTGAACTTCTATATAAATGAAGATATTTCCTTCGTTTTGCTGCATTCCTTTCTACGAAATGAGAAGACACTTTGCGAAACTGTTTTTAACGAGTTGTGTGTATTTATCACCCCATGAGAAGCATCTGAACCGCCGGATGCTTCTGAATCAGTTGTTGAGTGTCCCAAACGTGAGGGATTGATGCTAAATGTGTCGAAACATGTGTCGTGATTAATAATAAATTCTTCGTATATTCCATCTTCCGTCTTTCCTTTACTACACACACACACACACACACACACACACACACACACACACACACACACACACACACACACACAAACACACACACAATATAGTTGTGTGTGTGTGTAAGTTTAAATATACATTTACTTACTTGCAAAGGTGTTTACTCTCATTATATATATATATATATACTGTTAAAACATACATATATGTACCTCAAAGACTCACATGTTTCACACATGAACACAGACGTAAACACACATAGGCACACATCTATGAATGCATACATGCATGCATACATATATATATATATATATATATATATATATATATATATATATATATATATATATATATATATATATATATATATATATATATATACATACATACATACATACATACATACATACATACTTACATATAAACGTATACGCCTATTTATATAAAAACAGAATCAAGGTGGTTTGAATATCGACAATCTTGTTTTGTTTTCCTTTGCCTCAGGGAACAGTATGAAACGTGATTTCTTCGTGACGAAGAGAGACCAATAAATCACGTATTTGGTTATCTTCTCTTCTAAGACAATCTCTTTTCAAGCCAGCCCAACTTACAATCACAACTGAATACAATGTAACGGAATCAATAAACTGCGCTTATGTTAAGTAATGGCCTTCCAGTTTTATTTTAAAACTCTATGCAATGTCTACTCCTCCCCTTCAGAACTTTATTTTCAAAGTTATATAGACGATGGATGTATATGAAACATTTTGCAAGAAATACTCTTAATATCAATTCCCAAACCTTGGAAAAGAATTTGTACAGCTGTCATCACATTTATCATAATTTGGTAGGAAATTAAATGCAAAAGTGTCTTACACTATTTCGAAAATGAAAGCACCCTTTCAGTAATACTCAATACTGTTTCCTCACAGGATGGAAATGTTAGATATAGCCTATCAGACAATTCGACCAAAATATGATTGTTTAATTATCTGGATCAGAAATTAATTGCACATTGATTGTGTCAACCCATTTATTTGAAGTCGTACATGTTGTCGAATTATTGTAGTCATAAACAGAAATATGTCTGTATGTATATCAAGAAACAGGAGCAGTGAACTAAGTGATTTCTTTAAATACATGCTGCTTAATTGTAGCAAATAGATATCTTGTGAAAACAAAATATTAAGTGGGATTTCATCATGTATTACATTGAGATCTCTTTACTTTTGTTGGATATAGATAAAATGGTACATTATTAATATTCTGTACAGATCACACTAAATTGTGATTCAAAGGAAGGGCGAAAAAGTACCCTGGGTTCTGAAGCATAGTGTAAATACAGAAATAAATTTACACACACAAAAAAGCACCTAGTCTTTCGTTTGCAAATGTCATTGTGTTATTTCGACCGCTTATAACTGCTGAACAAAGATGGGACTCTAGTCGACTGCTTGCTATGTTATCCTCACTGGCTCCTCACCACATTAGTTGATCGTAAGATTGCATTGAGTGAACTTTTCTAGCCTTTTCTGCAAGATTGGATTGAGAGAACGCATCTAGCCTTTTCTGCATGTTGACGTACTCAGTAGCTGAAAGAGTGGAGATTGTGGAAGCGTATGTGAGAACGGATTCTGTTAAGCAAACGCGCGAAATCTTTGAAGTTAAGTTTCCGAGTAAAAGCAGTGATTTTCAATTACCGCAGTCCTGTAATTGAAGCAAGTAAAAGCATTGACATGTATAGGACTAAATATGGACGACTGGCTGATAACGTCCCACAATTTCAATGGCCATCCTATTGATAAATTTTCAGTAAAATTAAATAAATATATTTATTTTATATAATTTAAAAATAGACATTTGCACTAGCCTTAGAATCATTAAATGTTTAAACATTATATTAGATCTGAATGTAGGCAAGCGCTACTCCTATAGAAAGTAATATGTAGCTTTATAGAAATAGAAAACTCTAACCACCTTCGTTATTATCATAACAATATTTTAGTAAGTAACATACATCGGAATGCTTGGAATCTTTCTTCCAAAAGAGTATAATCCAGTGAACCGCATCCTACCATAACGACACGTTAGCTGCAAACGGCGCACAAAAAAAACTAGAATGCGTTGTTAAACTTTAGAAATAGAAAAATAAACATCGTATGGTTTACCCACTATTACCGGTAGCTTTGCATCCTTGATAAATAAGCGTTAGCTCTTAGCACATAAACAAAACATTTCCAATAAGAACAGTGTTTAGGTTAGTTACATCTGTAAAATTTTATTGCATCTCAAGTATCAACTCAATCCTATTGGCTAGAATGCATTTTCAGCAACGTTAGGCATTGCTCAATTAACTGCAAGTACCTTACAAATATAGTTGTGTATATAGCAAAGATACAATATGCAGATCTTTTCGGGAAAGGCTTCATGGAAATAACGGAATTTTTTTTTTTAAGAACGCTACACACAACACACTCAATTTTGCAGAAGCAGTAACAGACTAAAATGCACCTCTTTATTTCAATTGTGTTCAAGAAGTGAAGTAAAGTGGAATTAACAACATCACTATAAACTGGAGAATCGTCGAAACAGTAAATTCATATGCAAATAGAGAAAATGCAAGCCATGTCTCACTGAAAGCACTCCTTCTTTTGGAAAAATATCTGGCAACATCGAACAGTAATAGTTTTACTCCGTATGACACCAAACTGATAATTTTATTACCACCCGTTCTCTAATAGCAATACCCACAAGTGAAAGTAAGATTGATCATTTATATAAAAATTATCCCATACATATCTGCAAGAAACTTGACTCTTATACCACTATCTTCACCACTATCAGCAGCCAGTTGGATCTACATTTTCCGGTTTGTTAAATGGTGATACAGAAAGCAGATTAGATGATACTCTCACTTGTCAGACAGCGCTCTTTTCTCCTTACACTACCCATTTCATTTATTCAGAGAGGCAGTTGGTGTAAAAAGGCGACCTGAGGTACGAGTTACTGAGGAGGATGTGATTGGTAATGAGAGGAAAGGATAGAAGTATTTCAGGAGCATTTATAGATATACTTACACTAGCTCCACCACATTAACAACTTATGTATGTATGTATATGTGCATGTAGTCACGCGCGCGCGCACACACACACATACACACACACACATACACACACACACAAGTCAAACACATATTTATATTGTTTATACAACAAAGCTTGTAGTTAATGTTTTTATGATTTCTCGTCGCATGACGAAATCAAAAGCAGGATCTGTTATAAACTATCGTTATGCGATAATAATATATTATATTCATTCGAAAGAAATATATAAAAGACAAAAATAAAAACAAACCAAACTGGTCAGAAGTGTTTCTAGTTTGTTTATTAGATCTATCATGTGAAAGCAAAGCTGTTACATGCTATCTCTTATGTTTATAGTTTATCAGAACTATAACACTTTGCTTTAGTTATGACAAACACCTCATAGTCATCTTGATTGCATCTAGGTAGATAATGTTACAATAGAATTCTCTTGATAAATGTTGCGCTTATTGTTTTTGTGACGATATTGCCGGCGTCGTATATTGTCTCGCATGAAACAATATATCTGTCATAATGTTGCTGCAATGTTGTTGTTATTGCCATGAATAAGTAAACCTATGATGAAAAGTGTTTCAACTGTGA
>NC_142936.1:28876951-28896951 GCF_046866305.1 Octopus bimaculoides | reverse complement strand
TCATGCTACTCCATTTATTTAAGTAATGCAAGCATTACATTAAATGCAATATGCAGAGCAATCTTCAGCTGCACAAAAATGTAGAAAATTACAGTAGAATAGACATATTATAATTGTGGCAACATTTAAAATCCAAGTGGGAAGAAGAAGCCTGCTAGCCTTGGCTATGTCAAGATGGATTTTTATTACTAGCCTGCTAGCCTTGGCTATGTCAAGATGGATTTTTATGTATTCTTCTTCCCACTTGGATTTTAAATGTTGCCACAATTATAATATGTCTATTCTACTGTAATTTTTCTACATTTTTGTGCAGCTGAAGATTGCTCTGCATATTGCATTTAATGTAATGCTTGCATTACTTAAATATATGGAGTAGCATGAAACGTGCGTACTGCATCATCTTTAAAATCCGTGTTGCTAATTTTGATTTTTTGATCACCTTGCCCTTAGAATGGCTTTTGGATAATACCATACTATATTCTGGTGCCTAAACATAAGTACCATATTCAATTTTGAATCTAAATCTAAATATGTATGTATGTATGTATGTATGTATGTATGTATGTATGTATGTATGTATGTATGTATGTATGTGTGTATGTATGTATTATATATGTATTATGTTATTATGTATGATACACACACACACGAGTAAGCATATAAATTCAAAACAAGGTGGAAAAATATAATACTCGAATACCGAAGGTAGAGTAATATGCTTTTTTTTTTTATTAAATCTACAAAAACCTCACAAAATTGTTAGTCAGAGTTTCACGCTTCCGTTCGTCGGACAGTTGCGATGAAGACTGGAATAAAATTGTGATACACACATACATACAAACATATACATCGATGACTATATGCGCATGCACAAAATGCATACACACACATAGGCGTGCACATACACACATGAATACATATGTGTATATATCCACGTGCACACATGTATACATATATTTACATATATACACATACATATACCTACATATATACATATGTACACACCCACACATACACATACATACATACATATATGCGCGTCCATATGTACACACAAATAGATATCCACAATTATAAACACACACACATATATATATATATGAGGTCGCCAGAGAAAGAGGGGAAAAGGAAAAAATAAAAGTAGCATTTGACACTAGGGTGTGAAGCGGGGGTTGAAGGAAAAAATGACGGTAAAGTAAGGAAAAGAAGACAGAAAAAGGAAGAGTTATAAGAGAGGGGGAGAGTAACTGGTGTTCTTTATATAGCGACGTTGGGGAGAAGTACTCTGTTAAGTTCAAGAACGCCGTAATAACGAAACATTGTATAGAAGGTTAAAAATAGAGTATACAGTAGGTTGATGCATCAGAAAGAGAGAAGGAGAGGTAGGAGATAAAGATGGTGAAGATCGTAAAGAAATTAAGTAAAAGCATACACATGAATGAGCATAAACACAGTTACATCCGCGCGCTCACGTTGATGTGTGTACATGCAAATACACACATCATACTGATCTACATACACATTCATACATACATATATAAAGATATACACGCGCATATACAAACACACACACACACACACACACACACACACACACACACACACACACACACACACACACACACACACACACACACATATATATGTATGTATATATATACATATACATACATATTATAGCGCAGGAGTGGCTGTGTGGTAAGAAGACTGCTTCTTAACCACATGGTTCCGGGTTCAGTCCTACTGCGTGGCACCTTGGGCAAGTGTCTGCTACTATAGCCTCGGACCGACCAAAGACTTGTGAGTGGATTTGCTAGATGGAAACTGAAAGAAGTCCGTCATATATATATATATATATATATATATATATATATATATATATATATGTGTGTGTGTGTATATATATATATATATATATATATATATATATATATATATATATATATATATATATATACATATATATATATATATACATATATATATATATATATGTATATATATATATGTATATATATATATATATATATATATATATAGCAATAAGAAAATGGAGGGGAACAGGTGGTATTCATCAACTTGCAGACATTGTATTGTGTCAATTTACCTGTTTATTTGTTAACTAAAAGGATGATTCTCTAGTCCACTTCAGAGATTTTTTATAAAGTTCATGAAGTTAATTTAAAATATCCAAATTCTTTTTATATATATACAAATTTATATAGACGTACACAAGTTTCAACTGCACCGATTAGTAACCTTTGTAATTGCAACCTTGCTATAATACTGGTGCAGTTTCTTCAGGGTCTTAAATCGTAATATCTTACGATTTAACTGTTTAAAGTTTTTCATTTATCTACTCTACGTTGTATGGTGTAGAGTTGTTCGTTAAGTTAGACACGAACTATCTGCAATTCAAATTTTGATTGGATAATCACTTGTAGTTCATTATTTCAAAACATTCTATTGCTTAAATGTTTATTATTCATTTATATTAGGCAAATATGAATTTTCTCATGTGCAAACATCTCTAGGCTTGTTCCTGTCAAGAATTTATTACATTACCCTTAGATCTAAAAATCTAGTAAAATTCTTCTAAACATAGGTCACATTTTTTAGTTCCAGGTCTGTATGATTTTGCAGTACAAATTAATTCCTAATTGATAGTATAGTCTTTGTTCCTGTCTTTAATAGACTTGTTTGGAATCTTTTATTTTTATCTCTAAGTGAACTCAAATAATTTGCCAGTTACCTCTTGAAAATTAATGATGTCCAACTGATGTAAAAGTATTCATTACCCTTAGATGTCACTTTACATCTATATATTATATTTTTAGTCTTAGACTTCACAGGATTCCCGTTTAGAACAATTGAAAAATACTTTTTTATATTTCTCTCAGATTTAGTTTTAACTTGATCATTCATGGTTGAATCAAATTCGTTTCAACCAAGTTCTTTTTTACTATTTACTCTTTTAGATAACATTATCTTTGTTCTATTTCGAGTTGAAATTTTATTCGATTCAATGTTATTAACTATATAAAATTGGGTTGTTCCCCCTTTAGCGACTTTTAAATTCTTGTCGTAATCTTCTATTTGAGTTTTTTTTTATATTATCCCGTTTGATATTATTATGCTTAATATTTATTCTGCTGCTCTGATTATAATAGTTTTTTTGAAATTTCTACATCTTTTTTACGTTATGTGTTACTATAATTTGTGCAATATTTCTGCTAAGACAATAAGCCATGTGAATTTTATGTTTATTAAAAATTCTACATTTATGATTGATTGGAAAATATTTTTCAATTGCTATATTAAACAATTTGGAAAAAATTATAATTTACTTGTTTATCAAATTGAATAATTAACCATAAAGTATTTTTCTAGTTAAAATCATAATCTTGATGTTTATACCCCTTTTCGAAGGAGTAAGTGTTCTCTGATTTCGATCCATATTAAACCTTTTAGTTGTTTTTACATTAAAAGAATTTGAGATTGTATTAGAGAATAGTACATACTCATTTATATTAGCAGTACGAGAATTTTTAACTCGGTTATCAACTGTCTTATAATTTTTCCTTTTGTTTGAATTATAATTGTTCATTTCATTATTTTCTCCATTAAAATCACCTACTCTTGTTATATTATTAACTTCTATATTTGATTTTAAATTTCCATTACTATCTTTCTTACAAGAAGAATTATTTATAGTACTAGATTTTAGATTCACGTATTCAAAATTACTATTTAGATCAGATTCGTTATTTGACTAATTAAACTTTATTTTATCTTTATATCATGCTTCCTAAATACTAAGTTATAGTAGTCTTCATTTAGTTTGAAAATATTCTCATTGGCTGATAATTTAGTTATTCTTGTCGAAATGTTCCTTATTAGCGAGTGTGTTACTAATTTGGGATGATTACTTCCAATGTTTATATATTTTATGTTTTCATTAGGTTTATGAAAGGGTTTATAAATTCCTTTTATGATTTCTAACGTAAAGTCTAAGAAATTAACAGAGTTGTGTTCATCTTCTATCGTTATAGATAGAACTATATTTTCAAAGAATTCAAAAAAATTCTTTCTATATTTTTCTAACATTCTACTAGATGTATTTACAATTGTAAAAGGCACATCAACCCTATATAAACCTCAGGGAATTTCTTATTTAGACAATATAAAGGATTCTGGAGAGTATCAAGTCCTTAAATCGTATGCACCAAGTTGGTTTGATTTAACCTGTAGGCATCAACTTTAGTCGGATCTATATACTATTTAGTCGGATCTATATCTCCGGTACTGAGATAATCCAGTGAGATATTTAGGCTGTGTGCACACAGAAAACTCACCGCTACGAGTATTTAACACTTAGGGGCTGGTCCAAATCGTGCGTTGTGTAGATCACACGGTCTTTGGTATAGTCTACGTAGTCCGATGGGTCGCGAATCCATTTAGTGTGTTATTAGCAAAGAAAAGAATAACAGACGATGGATAAATGTCAGCTCATTACATCTGTTTCTTACGTATTTTTTATTTGATAAGTTAGTACATTACATCATGTTAAAAGAACCGTATTCATCAGAAGATTCATATAACTTCATAATCATAGAAGAACGCGTCTGTTCTTCATCAGATGATGCATATAACTTCATAATCATAGTGAGAACGCGTCTGTTCGCTAGCAAAAACAAAACCATTAAAGGGATGGAAGTGTATTAGGAATTTAGTTAGTGGGTGGGGTGAGAAGAGATTTATGGCTACCAACCTAGCTAGCGGCCGGTCAAGATGTAAGTTGGAGACAATTAGGTGGTTCGTTATCAACGACTAAAGATAGAGTGTCGGAAATGATATATGTATTTTTTCTACGTGTTTTACTGTTGTTCGTTTTATCACCCTGGGGTTAGAGAGATGACTAGCTAGAAGTGAAGTCGAGACAAAGGAAATATAGGCAATTAAGTACAAGTATGAGGGAAGCATACACTTGTTAAATTCCTTACAAAACTAGAATTCCATCAGGAAAGTAGAACTGTAGCAAGCCTGACCAGGCATATATGGCAGTTAAAAGAAGCAGAGCCTTCTCATTTTAAAATTTACTGCTCTGTTCTGGAAAAGGCAACCCAAACAGACACGGCGCACAGATGTTCAATGGGGTGTAATTTATACTTGAGTGTGTGTATGTGTGCAAGCATGTGTGTCTGTGGATTTTTAAACAAAGCATATGAGTTTTTGGGAGGCTTAGTTAGAGAGAAAAGAAAAAAAGAAAGCATAAAGAAAGATTCTCTTTTAGAGAGAAAGTGCTTGCCAAAGCACATTGTTGAGTTTTATATAGAGCAACGTAATTTGTAAAGTGCGATCTTAAACAACTTCAAGTAAAACTTTCAAAGGCGAGGTTGGAAAGCATTGTTTAAAATGTCAGAGCGTAGGTACCCCGATGAACTTAATCAAATTTGCAATGCAGACCTTCCCGTCACTCTACCAGCGATTAAACAATGAGGATTGAAGCAATCTTGTACTTTTAAGCCAGTATTCAGTTTCATGAATTTATCTACGAGTGTTTAAATGTGCATGGACTAAGAGATTTTATCAACGCAGTATTCTGGCACGCAGTATTCTGAAATTCTTTACTGCAATCTAAATTCCGATCAGATATGGAACTATTGCCTTCAGGCATGGTCATAACCTATTCCTACCTAATTCTAATATTGCAGCGAACCGATATAAGCAATAAGAGAAATGAGGTAATATAAAAACATGATTGAAAATATGAAAGAACAACAAATACATTTGTATGTATATGCCAATATGGTTGTATAAGAGTGTTGTGTGTAGATGAATGTGTGAGAACTGTGGATTCTGGAAAAGTGGTTCATTGTAACGTTACTTATAAAATCCCGTTGAAGGTTCCAACCATTATCGCATAAAGTAATAAATGAATAAAATGAAAATACGAAAACAGAAAAAATGTTTAAACGAAAGCAAAATGATAAAATAAAAGAATTAATAAATAAGAAAGAGAAAGCAAGAAAAAATTGAAAATTGAAGATAAGTGCGAAAAAACCCCGACTAAGTCGAGAAGTAATACATTAGAGAGCAAGGAGTAATTTACCAAAAACGAAAATGATAAAAATAATAAATCAGACCATATTAGAAAAAAACGTAAACTCTACAGAAAGTGTAAAAATGTGCGGTGATTGTTTCTGACGAAAGGACAAAGATTTAGGGAGAACATCAATTACTATATGTGAAATAACATTACGACTCTTCATTAACGATGTATGTAATCTTTTCTGCTTTCCAGAAAGAGATCTTGGAAATGGAATAATATGATGAAAGAGGAACATCAACAATAACAAAATATAAAACAATGAATACACCTAATACAGCAGCCACAGCAGCTACAACAACGTTAACAGTAAAGCTATAGCAACAATAGTAAATAGATGGAAAATTAAAAGGATGAAAAAAAAACAAGGATAAGATGGGGAGAATGAGTGCAATGACTTCATGCCTTCAGTTAGTAAAGTGAAACAAAAACAACAGTAACATGATAATAAGAATAAAAACAACAATAACAGCAAAAATTATGAATCAGGCATTTTAAATAAAATAACAAACAAAATTAGATGTTTAACAAATGAAGATGGGGAACGTAAAGCGAATTCATAACTTCTGCTACTAAAGTACAACATTAACAACAACACTGGGAACAATAACAACAACTACTAACAAAAATAACAATAACAGACAAAGATTTCCGAACCAAGGAGACGAAAATAAGCAGATAAAAATTTGATGACTAAGAAATATATATGCGTGCGAAACAGGTGAAAACCTCTGTCACCAACGTAAATTGAGAAACAGAAATAAAAAATAAATTAAAAAAGAAGTTGAAAATGGTAAAAGAGGAAGAACAGTGTTCTATATAAGAAGGAAAGAGAAAAGAGAAAGAACACAGTAGTATGTAAGATATTATTAAATGAAAATCTTGATTCTTCTGTTCCGGTGACATTCACTGTTTTTCTCTGTTTGTCACCACAGTCAACAATGACGTCGTCGTCGTTGTCGTCAACATTATCATCGTAATAATAATAATAATAATAATAATAATAATAATAATAATAATAATTAATTCGTTTTATTGGCCACAAGGGCTAATATCAATTAAAAGCATATAAGTACAAAGACAGGACGAAGGTTACAAAAGGTTTTGTCCGAAAAGGTAGGAAAGTTCGTCTAAACAGAGGAAGAAAACGGAGAAAGATATAATAAATAAATAGATAAATAAATAAGTAGAACTCCCAAAGGGGGAGGCGCTTCGAAAAAGGAAAGGTTACACGTGGAAAAACCCATAAAACCACGGGAGCCTGGTCAGAAAAAAATAAGAAAGGGGTATAGAGCCCGTTCTCCTTTTACATTACCTTTTTTTTTCTACAGGTGTATTCTCAGAATTGGTCCGTTTATACTGGCCATTTTTCCAACAGTCACCCATCTTTCAACGAATTTGCTATGAGACAGCACTTCCCTCTCTACTCTCATCTTCCTTTTCAAGTGGAACTTGAAAAAGTTGATGAGGCCTTGGCCAAAGAGGAAAGTGTCTGTCTTTAACCCTTTCAAACGGGTCCACCATATCACCTCTTTCGCTACAGCCACTAGGCATAGGAAAATTGCCTTGCCCTCCTGGTTAAAGGAGGTCGGCGGGTCAATTCTCACGATGGATCTAGCTGATAGCCGGATCCGTCCTACACGTGACAGTAGCTGTTCGATATAGATCCACAGGTCAGCAATGCTCGGGCACTGGACGAGTGCGTGCAGAACGGTTTCGTCGTCCTGAGCGCACCTCGGGCAGGCCCGGTTGACGGCACTTCCATGTCGGTAGAGTTTATCTCGAACAGGTAGCGCACCTCGGTAGCACTGCCAGACGAGGGACCTTTGGAAATTATCCTTGGGCCCCGGCCCGAAAGTTCTCCTGAACAGACTGCTTAGCTGATTATCCTCGATGCCTAGAGTTTCCCCGAGAACGTCGTCGCACTTTTCTCCCACTAACCCTCTATAGAAAGCTAGAGTGGATCTACTACCGATCGCACTGCCCGCTTGACTGAGGGCGGTGAGAGCTTGGCGGCACTCGAGGTGCCAAGCGCCCTTTCTCGGTCTACGTTTGATCCAGGATTGCAGCTCTGTTAAAGAAACGAGTTGCGGAAAATCGCGTCTGACGAAAGGCGACCACACCTGTTCACCGTCCAGGAAGCGCCTGAGATGTCGTAGCCTGAGCGCATGTTTGCGCATCAGCAACCACGGCATGCCAAGGCCTCCGTTCAGCGGCTGTTGACAGCAGATGGAGCGCCTGACCAGTAGTACCTGACCCTTCCACAAAAAGTTGAAGAGCAAGCATACCATCTTGGTTAACCAGCGGTCGGGACAAGAGACGACGGTCAAACGGTAATAGATGACGGATGCGATGTACGCATTCGCTACCTCCGCTCGACCTTTCAAGGAGAGCTTCCTCTCAGCCCATTTCTGGGTGAGGTTGGCCACCCTGTTCGTCACTTCTTCCCAGTTTTTCTCCAACTGGAGGTCCGGACCGAACCAGACCCCGAGCAGTTTAACGGGTCCGTCTGTCCAGCGCCCTACGACGCTGTTGGACGGCATGGAATTGCCCCTCCAGGTGCCTAGTTGCAAGCCCATTGACTTTTCCGCGTTAATTTTCGCACCTGTCACCGCTTCATACTCGTTTAGTGTCTCGCCAATCAGGTCAATATGCCTGTGGCTCGACACCATCACGGTAACGTCGTCGGCATAGGCAGACACGCTCCTTCCACATCCCAGATCACGGGGGACGCCCCTCAAAGCCTCCAACTTCCGCAGTAATGGCTCGAGAGTCAATACATACAGAAGGGAGGAGAGAAGACACCCTTGGCGAACCGAACGCGAGATGTTGAACGGTTCCGATAGATGGCCGTTCACCCGTATGACCGAGCAGATGCCGCTGTATAAAGCAGCTATCCACCCGCGGAAGACCGGACCGAAACCAGCTGCCTTGAGAACAGCTGCCAGGTATCGATGGTCGACCCTATCGAAGGCTTTAGACTGATCTAAATTGATCAAAGCCCCACCCGCGCCAGCTTCGTTACCCACTCTCTCTATGATGTAGCGCATGAGATGGAGGTTGTCGTGGATAGACCTAGTCGGCACAGCGCATGTCTGCGCCTTGCCGATCAGTTTGCCCACGACAGGCGCCAATCTCTTGGCTAGCACCTTGGCCAAGATCTTCAACTCTGTGTTGAGCAGAGTGATGGGCCTAAAGTTCCCTATAATGTCCCCCTTGTTTGGGTCCTTTCTTAGCAAAGCCACCACTCCCCGACAAACAAAAGCAGGAATTCTCCCGTTTTGTTGCCAGTTGCAGTAGACGTTTGCCAAGACGCCCGCAAACAAGTCTGGCATTGACGTATAAAGCTCGTAAGGCAGACCATCCAAACCCGGCGATCTACCTCTCGTGCAGCCTTTCATCGCTTCCCGTACTTCCCAGGCAGATATCGGTCCTTCGCAGCACTCGGCCTCGCTGGTCGAGAGTTGCGGCAGGTCGTCTAGGTACACACCAAAATCTGTTCCGTCGTCCGTCCTACCATTTGTCCCGAACAATTGAGCAAAGTGCTGCTGAAAGGCCGAACACATCTGCTTCGGTCCCGAAATCTCGCAGTCGTTCTGGTCCACCAAAGACCGAATGGTCGCTCTGTTGCCACGCTTCGCCTCAACCACGCGGGCCCATCGAGCGGCCTTAGTCCCCTCCCCGCTTACCGAAAGTGCTTTAGCTCTGACAACGCAGCCTTCATGCTTGGCATCAAAGTGTTGGTCGAGGGCCAACTTCGCTGCTAACACGTCGGTTGCGATACCTGTCCCAAGAGCCTCGTCTAGTTTGTTAACTAAATCCCGCTCTGTTTTCTTACGCTCTACAGCTAGAGCCTTACTAAACCTAAATTGATTCTGCTCTAATTGCCCGCTTCAGGGCGAACCACCAGTTGTTGTTGATGATTGCCCCGGTTAAAGCCCTCTTAACTAATAAACTAATCCGGTCTCTGTAGGCTTTGCACGCCGTTGTCGACGTGTTTAGCTTCCAGTAACCGGGGCCTTGTCTATGGAGCCTATCTAAGTCGACCGTACAGATCACGAATTTGTGGTCCGTGTAGCCGACTATGTTGAATTGTGGACACCCTATGCTATCCTTATCCGCTGGCCTACAGAAAAATCTATCTAAGTACGATCTAGACGACCCGATGCGATTAGTCCAAGTCCACATTGGCACATTCGGGTTGTCTAGTCGATACCTGTCGGAAAGCTGAAAGCGTTTGAGCAGGTTGGCGAGGCTCTTGCATCCCCCTTTCCTATTAGATGCTCCCGCACCCACCCTATCGATACGTTCGTCTAGGACAGCGTTCCAGTCCCCAACTAGCACTAAAGTGCGAGAAGTACCTAGGAAAACCTCCAGACGTTTGAAATAATCCGACTGCCCTGCTCCTGTCGGAGCGTAGGCAGCCAGCAGTCTGAAAGCAGCGCCATCACTACTATCGACGTCCAGGACCACCAACTTACCTTCCGGATCCAGGAAGACTGCCCTTATTTTCAAGTCTAGGCCTTTCCGAAATAGCACCGCAGTACCTCCACCGCCCGCTCCCGGCCGACACGGAGATAGGAAAATCTCGTACCCGTCAAAAAGGGCTGCGAGTTCCTTCGGGTTGGAGAGCCTGGTTTCGCTAATGGCTGCTACATCTACACTGTAAAACCTCAGGTCGTTCAACAGGTGACCTTGTTTCCAAGGCGACCCGAGGCCTCTCAGATTTATGCTTCCGATTCTGAGAATTACCATGTTTTTTTTTTTTTAAAAAGGAAAGTATTAGAGGAGAAAAGGCTCTACTTACTGTTTTCTGGTGGGGTGGCTCCCCTATGTTTTCGTGTGGGTGTCTCCACTAAATTTTGATAAAGGCTCTGGGAGAAGCTTCTCCCTAGCGACCCAACATCATTCGGAAACTTTTCTTTTATTTTATTATAGTTTTCTTGGGTTATTTTTAGTGTGAGTATGTGTGCTGGTGGTGCGTTGTGTAGGGGTATAATGAAATTTGTGGTGTTTGCATTTGTATTGTTTTTTAAAAAGTCTAATAAGCGTTCATTTTTTGTGTTGATGGCTGTTACGTTTGTGGTGTGTGTGAGTGCTGGTGTTTGTGGTGGAGAAGGTGTTGCTATTTGTTGTGAGTGTGTGTTGTTGTTGCCGATGATGTTGGGAAGCTCACCTTTTTCGCGCCTCCCCTCTTTGTCAATTGTTTCTTTTGTCTTTCTTTTTCGTTTTTTTGTTGGTGGTACAGTTTGCCACTTCCCTTTTTCACTATCAGTGTTCGCACAATCCGAGCTGATCTGATCTGGAAAGGGAATGTTTGTCGGATCTGATGAAGATTCTTTTACAATTTCTGTTGTTGCTGGTTCTGTTATCTTTTTTGGTGTGGAGGTTCTTGGTGTTGGTGTTGGTGTTGGTTTGGTGATGGATGGAGATGGTGGTGTCGCTTTTCGTGGTGCTGGTGGTGATGGTGTTGGTGGTGATGGTGTTGGTGGTGATGGTGTTGGTGGTGATGGTGTTGGTGGTGATGGTGTTGGCGGTGATGGTGTTGGTGGTGTGGAGGC
Source organism: Octopus bimaculoides (assembly GCF_046866305.1). Classification (NCBI taxonomy): domain Eukaryota; kingdom Metazoa; phylum Mollusca; class Cephalopoda; order Octopoda; family Octopodidae; genus Octopus; species Octopus bimaculoides. Next base: position 28,885,281 of record NC_142936.1, on the reverse strand, counting down.
TTTTGGTTGTTGTTGTTGTTGCTGCAATTTTCTGTTTTTGTCTGCCTCCATTCTTTGCTTGTAGATGGGGCAGTCTCTTTTTAAGTGTTTTTCACTGCTGCAGAGGTAGCACTTTGGTCTGCGCCCCTCTACTGCAATGTGTATTCTACTGCCATCCGGCAGGTTTATGGCGTCGGGTATGGTATTTATGCTATCTTGTTCAATCTGAACAAGGAGATGCATTTCCATGCCCAACCAGTTTTTTTTTTCTTTTACTCTGTTCACCTTTAGGATAGTGGCAGTCTCTTCAATGTCGAAGAGCATAGCTGCCACTAGCCAGGAGATGTTCAGTTCTGGTGGCACATGATTTATTTTTATTTCTGTCACACGTCGACCAAGGTATGTCGGCACGAGTAATAATTCTTCCGCCTTTAACGGTGTTGTAGAGTGCCGGATGGCATCCTCTTCCGTTGGGAAGCGCACTTCCACTGTTCCAAAGCGCTTCCCTTTGGTTACGAAGCTTTTTTGGCCCCATATCGGCTTTAGAGCTAACTCCAATCTCTGTGGAGTAGCATTCTCCATCTTTTGGTATTTTGTATTGAATACCTTGTATACTATTGTTTTTCTTTTCGTTGCTTGTATTAATGCTTGTGGAGTGTTAAGGAAGACATTATTGCCATCCCTTCTTAACAATTCCTTGGCATTCTTTATTTCTGCCATTGTCACTTGGATTTCTTCTGAGCTCTGCTTAGCTGCGGAGGCGAAACCGTTACAATGGCTACTGGTTGTGGTCTTGGTACTGTTGCTCGTGTTGTTTACTTTGTTTTCTTTGTTCTTTTTTTCCTCCTCCCTCTCCGGTGTAGAAGCAATGGTGGAGGTGAGGGCTGGGAAGTCAGCAGCAGAGAGTCTGTTAAACAGACCTGAATCAGGAACACTGTCCACTATGGCGTCAGCTGGGCGAGGTGGAATGTGACTTGACCTGTCATTCTTTTTGTCGGGGAGTGATGTAGAGAGAAGAGAACAGCTGGCTGCTCTTTTCACTGGCATTTTGCCTTTTATGGCATTAACTGGACGGGGTGAAAGAAGACTTGACCCGTCATTCTTTTTGTCGGGGAGTGATGCAGAGAGAAGAGAACAGCTTGTTATTTTTTTTTCCGACATTTTTCAGATATGATACGTGTGAAATGTGAAAATGGAAGTTTTTCAAACGAAGAATTCACCCCTAAATGGGGGAAATCTCGCCTAACCGACTAGCTCCGCAAGAACCTAGTCGGCTTGGCTACAACAATATATAAAATTTAAAACAGATTTCAAAAGATTTCCGGGTAAAAACGTCAACAACTTACAGAGCTTCGGGAGACACGTCCATTCGCTTGAACAATAATAATAATAATAATAATAATAATAATAATAATAATAATAATAATAATAGCTGTCGGTTGGACGTGACAACGGCTGGACGTGTTCTTCGCTGCTCTAACCTGTCAGCAGCTGGAGATACAGAAACACTAATATAACCTAGCAGGACAACTGAAAAATAACTGTAAGAGACTGGAATATCTACAGTTTCCCGTGAGTATTTTGAATTTCCTTCAAAATAAGATAAGGAACTTACATATCTCCAGCTTTCGAACACATAAACGATTAGCTTTAAAACCTTTAATATCAACAACTTCTGTGAATACCTATCCATCCCTTTCCCCCTGAGTATTCGAAAATGTAAACATCCTCTTTATTCCAAACACTACAGTTTCCTCTGTTCGGACAGACAAAAAATCATCTCCAGTAAATTTTAAAACCTTAATATCTACAATTTTCTGTGAAAAAATTTTACCTTCCTTTTCTTTCCGTTTCTTCTTCTCTGAATATTCGAAAATGTAAACATCCTTTTTATTGCAAAAAAACACCACAGTCTTCTCTGAACGGACGTACAAACGAACACCTCAAAATATTTAGAAACTTTAATATCTCCAATTTTGTGTGAACATTTTATCTTTCCTTCTTCCCTGACTAATAGAATATGTAAACATGCCTTTTATTGCAAAAACACAAATGCACGATAACAAATTAAGGAAGTAAGCACCTACCAATATATACATACTGCACAACTACAAAAACGTTTAAAAAGAAAAGAAAAATTCCAAAAGAAAAAGAAATTCAGAAATTCAAAAATCCCACAAGGTGAACATCTCTTCCTCTTACTATTCCCCAAAACTGGAATATTTACAATTTCCTGTGAATATTTTAAATCTTCCGCAAAATAAAATAAGTTAGGAAACTTACATACCTACAGCTTTCGAACACACAAACGATCAGCTTTAAAAAAAATCTTTAATATCTACAACTACTGTGTGAATACCTATCCTTTCCTTTCTCCCCGAGTATTTAAAAATGTACACATCCTTTTCATTGCAAAAGTCCTGCTGTATTCTCCAACTGGACAAGACAAACGAACATCTCAAGAAAGCTTAAAAACTGTAATATATTACACAAATACGTAAACACACCTTTTATTGCAACAAAAGAATTGAATTCAGAAATTCAAAGATTCAACGACATGAATATCAGTACATATACATAATTATCATTATTGTTTTTTCTACCAGTAATTACAAATAGAACAGGTTGAATTGCTTCTTTTCAAGGTCAAAAGAGCGCTCTCAGTAGTCACTGGTAGTAGTAAACACATTTGGCCTCTGGTGACCCAAAGGCTGAGAAGAGTCTTTTGTCTCTATGGCTGACCTCCCCACCATCTGCCGAATCTATTTATAGACCTGTAGAATATGATCAATTCACCAAGCTGTTACCCAACTATTTCCTTCAACAACCACATATTTATGATTACAAGACAACAGTTGAAAATGAAAATAATGATAATAATGAGCACCAGCCTTGACAGCGGCTGGACGTGTTCCTCGCTGCTCTGACCATTCAGTAGCTGAAAGCCATAGAAACACTAATATGACCCAGCAGGACAACGGGGAAAAAATAACTCTCAAAGACTGGAATATCTACAATATCCTGTGAGTATTTAAAATTCCCTTCAAAATAAGTTAAGAAATTTACAAATTTACATATCTACAATTTTCAAACACACAAACTTTAATATCCACAACTGCTATGAATATCCGTCCTTTCCTATCTCCCTGAGTATTCGAAAAAGTAAGCATAATTTTTTATTATTCTAAAAACATTATAGTTTTCTCTGTGTGGACATACAAAAACCATCTTTGGTGAATCTTAAAACTTTCTGTGAAAATTTGATTCTTCACTTTTCTTTCCTTTCTTCCCGAGTATTCAGAAATGTAAGCATCCTTTTTATTGCAAAAACACAACTGTTTTCTCTAACTGGACATACAAACGAACATCTCTAGAAAAGTCAACTTTAATTTCTACAATATTACCTTTATTTTCTCCCTGACTACCCGAGATATGCAAACATACCTTTAATTGCAATAACAGAAATGCACGTGGAAAAATAATGATAATAATAATAGTTTCTCTCTGGTCGAACACAACTTCTCTATTCACAAATAATACAGGACAGAGTAAGTCGGCCCTTCCTTAATTTTTCTTAAGGTCAAGGTCACTGGTGCTGTTGTTCGCTGCTAGTAGTAGTAGACATTTGAACATTTAAAAATTGAATAATAATTTAACTTTACTTAAAAAGAAAAGAAAATTTCAAACAGTACACCGAATCGCTTGTCCAATGGTTATTCTGGAAGCGCGCCTGTCAGGAAGCTGTCAGCCTGACGGCGAAAAATTTTCAAATGGCAGAATATCTTCCCCGAATACGAACCTGGAAGGTTACTTAAACGGGATTTGTCCCAAATTAAGCCTCCAAAGTTCACCACCACAGCGACCACAAAATCAAAAATGTAAAAGAACTAAATGGAACCGGGAAGAATATAAAGAAGTAATATACGCTTATTACTTTGCATTAAGTAGGCCAATCCAAGAGAAACATACCGCAAACTCCTACAGAATTTGGAGGAGCCGGAATCCAGCTGGCAGACCAAACCTGGATGAAAACAGATTAGCAAATGTTAGAAGAGATATCTTCAGAAATACCAGACTCACAGATGCAAAATTAACTTCTATTAAAAATAGTGGTAGAGAATGACCTAAATATAAGTCAGGAAAGAAATAACGAAGTAGAGGAGAGGAATGTTGGACCACAAACATTGACTAAAAGGCGACCATCTGCCGAAACTACTCAAGAGCCTGAAGAAAAAGGAATATATAATGACCCTAGAAAAAACAGTCAGGAAAATGATGTCGAAACAGAATTTGAAGACCACATATTTGCTGAACAACACAGAAAATCTATCATTGAAATGAAGCAGGAAGTTCTGAATGAGATTACAGTTGTAGGGCATACAAATATGAATGATAGGGAACCACTCCATAAACTCTCAAATGCACACTAACATAAAACACAAATAAAAATTGGCAACTGCGTTACACAAGAAATCATACAACAACTAAAGCCCGATCTTAATAAGTTAAATGAAATTATTTACTCTGTTGCTAAGGTAATCGAAAGACGCTGTTTAACACCCAAAAAGGCAACAATACCAAATTCGAAAAGAAAATCAAACTGGAGGAGTAGAATTGAAACTGAGATTGAATCATTGCGAAGGGAGATATCAATATTAATTGAACTAATCTCTGGAAATAGTGTAAGATCAAGAAAAGGCAGGAAGATTGTGAGAAAATATGGACTCTCAACAAGAGAAGAACTAATGCCAGCGAATGAAACACTTAAACAAAAAGTTCAAGCAAAAGCTCAGAGAATACGCATGAGTATTCCTTGTGATCACAATATAGCAGCGAAAGAATTTGACAAGATCAGTAAATATAAAGACTTGCTAATAGAAATTGGCATCTCAAGGCGACTACCGTACCAGTGATTGTAGAGTCTCTAGGAATAATAAAAAAGGGTACTGAAACCTATTTGAAAATGATACCAGGCCTACCATCCCTACAGGAAGTGCAAAATATCGTGTTAACTGGAACGACTCATGTACTGAGAAGAGCATTATCGCTGTGAAAACAACATCCATTCATGAAATTTTTTTATTTATTAATTTTTTTTTAAAATACATATTTTGGCTGTGAATTTGCGTGTGTAAACTGGGAATGCATACAATAAGTTTCTCTGCCCTAGGTGTACGGAAAACACTCGGCGAGAAATGGAAAAAAATTTGAAGAAAGAAGAAAAAAAATAATGATAATGATAATAATAATAATCCATGAATGGAATTTATAAATATTTTAATACATCACTACGCGCGTTTCCACAAATCACATGACTCTTACGATCATAGCCCGTATTCTTGGGATGATTATTGTACAATACGTAGTATCCGTTTTCAGATGTTAAACTCAAGCCTTTGTCCCGATTAACACCATGATCACTCCACTGGGCGCCTTTAATGGAGTCTATTTTGTTTTTGCCATCATTGCATGCTGGTCTCAGGGCTGAGGATAACTTTCTTCCTCCCACCATTCTCCGATGCCATTAAAGGTGTCATGGACACTGCTTTTTCCTTTGCATGTTGAATAACTAACCTTTCCCAGTAAAAAAATGTGAGCGGTTCAAAATAGTATTTAGTTATTGTGAATTGTAAAAAAAACAAACATTGCCATTGATGTATTAAAAACTGTGTCGGCTTGATTGAGCAGACTTATGATTAACGACGTTATAATACTGACAGTTCTAGAAATAATACATTTCTAAATCTCTCAGAGAGATTTATGCAGTAGTGATACGATGAAGTAGTTGTATGCTGTCAACTTAATGTGACAGTCCCCTGAATGGAATAATACTACTGTTGGTTAGACCTAGGAAGCTGCACCGCTTCCTGTCGGCCTTGACACATTTCCTGTGTCCTTATGTTTACAAGGGGAAGACAAGCACCTCCACCCAGCTAAGCCTGCATTCAGAGATATGTGTCAGGAAATGTGTCAAGGCCGACAGGAAGCGGTGCAGCTTCCTAGGTCTAACCAACAGTAGTATTATTCCATTCAGGGGACTGTCACATTAAGTTGACAGCATACAACTACTTCACTGACAGTTCTGTCATAGGATTTCAAGCATAGTACATTTAGGACTAAATTAACTAACATGTCCATCTTGACGACATGACAAATATTTCTAGAAGGTCGAGCAATCATACACAAATTTCCTTGTGAGTTTTTTGAGTGGCAAACACTATTTGCACATAGATAAAATTTTAGGTTATGAATTAGGGTGGATCGTCAGGTAACTCTGCGATATCCTACTTTAAATCTAGGGTCAGATAATTCTAATTTGGACGAGATTCTGCTATAAAGGAATGGTTCTCATGTATATACGATACTTTTCAATTCCCCTCTTCTGCTCTGAAGAGATGCGTTCAAAAATGTTTTGATTCAAAGTACAAGTAGAAATCAATTAACAGCGAAAGTCACATCCATCCGATTCTATTATCCTTTATATTATCTAGAGATAATATGACAAATGTTTGCAATGAAAATTTTATTGAGATAGAAATCTGTAGAGACATCGAAAAATATATTTGATAAACGAATCAGTTTAACATCCAGACATATTTAGATTTAATTCCTCTGATACGAAATAAGAATCAATAAAGATTGAAATCCTGTCACTTGATTTAATACACAGGCGCGCGCACAAACACACATATATACTGCATATATTTGTATGTGTGTGAGTGTGCATGTATATATATATACGTGTATGCGGGAGTATGAATGTATGCCTGTATATATATATATATATATATATATATATATATATATATATATACGTATATTTATATTGTTGGTAACTTGAAGCATTGTGTATTGTTTGTAAAATATGATGTGTCTTGAATGGCACATCAATGCACTATAATAACAACAATGGACTTTAATAACTGTTATAATTTAATCATCCATAGTCTGATATGATATAATATTTCGTAATACAAAAATTCCTTCTTCAGATATCCCTAGGAATTGATCGAGTCACTGCTATAATCGGTTTTCCAACGTTTTTTTTTTCTGGAAGCGTCTCTGCAGTGGTCTCACGAAGCTCCTTCCGGAATTCCTCATAAGAGGTGCGTGAGAGCGGCCATGTCTCAAGCTCGTGCGTGCTGGCACATCCATGACGCTGCTTCTAAGTTATGTATTATACGTGCAGTTTCCTTTCTTTCTTTCTTTTGTTTTTATAAATAATACATGAGCATGTTATCAAAAATGAACTTACACGCATCCAGCCTGTTATTAATTTGGGGCCCTTGTCTGTCTATGAGGATAGCCTCCTTAATTCTTAGATTACTCAAATTTCTTTCATTGGCCTCAGTTGTGACTGTTATGCTTTTGTCGGTGTTCCGACATCTATCCAGATGTTTTTTTGAAGGAGGAGGCTCACGTGTTTAGATGTTCTTTGATGCGAATGTGTAATGGTCTTCTTGTGCTACCCACATAGAACTTGTTGCATATGTTACATTGTATTCTATACACAATATTTACCCGTTGGCATAAAGCTGTGTCACGGATGGGGCAGTATGCATTGATTGCTGTCCCTTGCTCGTTTCTTTGCGAGGTGTCTTCTCAGAGCGGGGCTGGAGTGGGCTAGTTGTATGTCTAGTCCTCTTCTTATGGCTCTTCGGATGGTTGTAGTTATCCTCTTGCTAAAATGGGGTATTTTAAGGAAGCATGTGTTGCTGGGTTTTCTGTGTGTTCGGCGTATTTGTCGTCTTGGGTACTTAAGCTGATTTACAATGGATATAGGGTACCCGTTGGTTTTCAATATCTCCAGGAAGCGTGTAGTGTGGGTAACCTTGTCCTCTGTTCTGCTGCACTTGCTCTGGATGCGTGCAAGTTCATTTCTAGCGTATCCTATTTTGGCACCGAGTGGAAGTGCTGAACTGTACTGAACAAACATCACTACTGTTTTTCTGTAGAGCTCGGAGTGGATCTCTCCTTCTTCGTTATTTTCAGTTAGAAGTCAAGTAGCGATAGTGATCCAGTGTTGTCGGGATGGTCTATAGTGAACTGTACGTTCATGTCCATGTTGTTGAATCTGGTGGGATTGGAAGGGCATTGTGTATTACGAACTACTTCCACAAATCAGACGTTAAATTCATGCTATTGTTGTGTAGATATGTGTGTATTTATGAGTACGTACATGGACATATATGGACATATATGTTTGTGTTTGTATGTGCATGTACGCATACATGTTTGTGCGAGTGTGTACATACGTAGACGTTATGAACGCAGGAGGTTTATGTCTATGTATGGTTGCATGTATTTTTATCTTTCCTTTTTTCTTTTTCTACCTATTAAAGTAATTTCCC
>NC_142936.1:28814451-28869451 GCF_046866305.1 Octopus bimaculoides | reverse complement strand
AAATTGAATCTGATTCTATACGTAAACCTATATGTATTTGATATTCTAAAGAGGATATAATATCTATAGGTATTACATATGGACATACAAATTTTATGAAAATAATCTAAAGGTTCCCAAAAACTATTATAGTCATTTTGTCTGGATGTAAGTCAATTAGATAATTTTGGCTATTGGGGCTTTTATAGATTTATGCTGTATAGTTTAATAAAGATGTTAGTATATAGTATGGTAATGGTTATATTTTAAAAAATTGAATTGAAGATTTTAGAGTGATATTAAATGATATCAATAAATTACCTTAGATTAATAATGGGGTACCTTGCTATGTGTCAACAAGAAAAAATCTTCTTCATCCCTCGTAGTAACTAGGTTCCCTTTTCTTTTCATCATTTTATAATTTTGTCTCAGACATCTACAGATTTTATTGTTAATTTTTAAGAAGGTGCATGTACTAAAATGTTCCATTTAATTATGAAGTTAACTTTGCTTTTTTTTGGAGATGCCATATTTTTTTTGAATGTCCTGAACTGTTCATTTTGTTTTGATCCCTGAATGTAATTTAATCCAATTTTGTGTCGATCCAATATAATGGTGCTTTGTTAAATCCTGTGTTATAATTGTTGCTTGGTATACTACAGTTTTCCTTTTACAATTCCTGTCCAATTTGCATGTTTGGGTTTCTACAATTACAGTTATTATTTTGTGTAGATAATGAAATATTATTATTCTTCTTTGTTGATTTATATAAGTTATTGTTAGTAGGGGTGTTTACGTTGTTATTTGTACAATTATGTTCTATTTTTTTTTATTTCTGTGTACTTTAGTATCAATTTGCTTTTTTTAAATTTTCATTGAATAAATTCAGTTTTCTATTATTAAAGGAAGATATTATCCTAAAAAGGTTGGGAGAAACTGAAAATCCAAATCATCTGACATGTTTGTTATTAAATATTTTGCACATATTATATATATATATATATATATATATATATACACACACACAAGGATATATATATATATATATATATATATATATATATATATATATATATATATATATATATATATATACACACACAAATATATATATACACATGTATAGTAGCCGCACCTTTTGTTGGTTATAGAGCAAAAGAAAGAAGCGAAACTTGAAGTCAGACAATGGATATTTCAAAAGAAAACCAGGCTCGGTTTTGCTAGCTAATGATCGGAAACGAGTAACTCTGAAAACTGGAGTTCAGAAATTTTCAGTTATAATGTTTTTAACTGAGTCCTGTAATATATACATACATACGCTTACACACACACATATATGTATATAAGTTTTAAGTTCTTACGAGAAATCAAGCCAATCGCAAAGCAAGCAACAAAACTTTTTGAGTTAAGAGAGTTCTCGGTGTTTGTAAGTATTTTGTTCAGTTAGTGATTGGCTAAACTGTTGATGCATATACTCAAGGGTGTGCATCTACTCACACAAGAATTTGAAATGGAGAACTTTTGGAATGTGTTACAAATCTACACAGTGCCTCTAATAGATTGGATCTGGAGAATTCGCGTCAGCTTCTTTTGCTCTTTTTTCGTGAAACCAAGTATATCTAGGTTTTGGTGCAAATTGTTTGGTACTTAACCTAATGCACCTATGACGATAGGTACAAATGAGAATTTATAGTAAGTGTACAAGAGCTATAAGTTGCACATTAATTCACCATAAACGTTCTCTTTTTCTTGGACTTTTGATTGTACATTCACATCCACTGGCAAGCTGACCTCTACAGCAGCGCATAACTTTTGTTCCCTGTCCTACAGAACTATATCAGGCCTATTATGTTTGTACCGGATTGCTGCTTTTATTGGAATATCTCATAAGAATTCTTTGTTTTAGGAGAAGCTTGGTGCAGCTTGAATGAGAAGTCCTCACCTAACCTTGCACCTTCGGGTTCTCATTTATTTCGATCCCTTCAAAATTCTCTTAATAGGAAGAACTTCGATTCTTTAAAAGAGTGTAATAACTACTTAGAATAGTTCATAACCCAGAAAGATGCCAAATTCTGGGAGGATGGGATCATGAAGTTGCCTCAAAGATGGCGAAAGGCAGTGGAACAAAATGGGAAACATGCGGTTGAGGAAAGGTATGTACAACTATCTAAATATTGTTAATGAGTTTTTATCAGGCCAATATATATACACACACACAAATACATATATGTATATATGTGTGTGTATGTGTGTATGCATAACTATGTAAATTTGGATACGTGAATGTGTTTGTATGCGCGTATATATATACACACATACATGTGTATATATATATATATATATATATATATATATATATATATATATATACACACATACACACGTGTATGTATGTCGTATGTATGAGTAAATGTATGTATCTATGTAGACATGCATGTATGTATGTATGTATGCATGTATGAATGTATGTACGTATGGATGGATGGATGGATGGATGGATGGAACTGCTGTCCGCATTGTTTCATGTTTAATTGTGGAATTTTCGCAAAAGACAAGATTGTCCGTTGTTATTTGAAAGGAATGAAAAATAATCACTCTGAAGCCAGAAATCGCATGAAGTTTAACTCCCCAAACCAACCAGCCAACCATCCAACCAACCAGATAAACACTAACCAAGAAATAAACAAAGAAAACAGAAGCACAAAACACAAAAAAGACCCCAAAACAAGAAAAAACCAAAAGCACAAAAACAAGCAAAAAATTCAGGACAAAAAAAAAAAAGAACAGACAAGTATGCTACGCATTGCAAGGTAAAAGGATTCAAATCTATAATTTGGAGAAAGACATTACTTCGAAGATACATTTTGTTTTTTCAAGGCTCTTTTCATCATAACTTAAATGTCTGTTATAGCTCTCGTTACATTCTTTATAATATTGGTGGAGTGGTTGTGTAGATGTAGGTCTTATTGTTGCTCTCTTACAGTCATTTTATTGTTTGTGTTGTACTGCTATCGTTGTTGTTGTTATAAGTCTATATAAGAAATACTTGTCTGGTCTTAAAACCTACAAACTTTTAATACTAATGTACGGCTTTACTGGGAAGTGTATTGAAGAAGACATACATACATACATACATACATACATACATATACATACATACATATACATATATACACACACACAGACGCACACACACACACACTTATATAGAAAATGATCATCGTTATCATCATACACACATACACATATATAGAAACATGCACATGTATAAATGTGTGTTAAGAGAATAAATAACTATGAGTATAAATGTGAATATGTATATATAAATGGGCAAAACATATGGAACATCAGTTGGTAGCTTGGTAGGAAGAGAAACAAAGACACGATACGTCCGCACGCACGCACATGCATATGTATGTATATGTATGTGCTTGTGTGTGTGTTCTTGTATATGTATGGGCTTGTGTGTCTCTGTGTATGTTAGAATACACACGTGTTATGTGCGTGTGTGTGGTGCGTGTGTGCGCATGTGTGTGTGCGCGCATACGCGCGGCGTCTGTGTGTTTATGTGACTTCAGGTGTGTAAGTGTGCATTTGAATGTAAGGAATTTCGCACTCATACATCAACACATACACACAGTCACACAGATATGTTTATATAACACCTAAACACATACACAAATATACTTCTATCTATCTATCTATCTATCTATCTATCTATCTATCTATCTATCTATCTATCTATCTATCTATCTATCTATCTATTTGTCTGTCTGTCTGTCTGTCTGTCTGTCTGTCTGGCTGGCTGTCTATCTATCTATATCTATATAGGTCTTATTCAGCTTGATCATTTTTCATCATTTTTCATCAATTTTCGATCATTTGGTTATATTTAAAAATTTTCGCTTTAAAATTTGAGAATAAATATCATTACGATATATATTATATACAGTTATTATACGGTTATTATACTATAAGCCTTCTATAGTAGCTTTCTCTCCGTAACTCGCAAAGCCTTTCGGGTTTGTTTATAAAAATATTATTTATGTAGTATTAAGACAGTTTAAGTATATATTAACTAAATTTGACTGAAATTGATGGGTGAGCGTTTGGCCAATCAGATTCGCAAGGAGCCATTAGAGCATCAATTTGTCGGTTTGATTCAGCCTGAGGTTAGGTCATCATTTTTCGGTCATTTGTTTATATTGAAAAATTGTCGCTTCAAAATCGGAGAATAAATATCATTATATTGGGTAAAATGCTTAGCAGCATTTCCTTCGTCTTTACGATCTGAGTTCAAAATCTGCCGCGGTCGACTTTGCCTTTCATCCTTCGGGTTCGATAAAATAAGGACTCGTTGAGTACTGGAGCCGATGTAATCGACTTAACCCTCCCCTTAAATTATTGGCCTTGTACCAAAATTTGAAACTAATATTAGTATACAGGTAAATGACCCAATGATCCAAGAGAGAATTTTGAAGAGAATGTAAGAGTTTTGTTGAAACTACTTTTCTTCGCGTACGCCCTTGTGAACTCGAGAGAGGTATAAACGTTACATAATCTTATTTTACTCTTTTTAAATGTTGCATCGTCGTACAAAAGAAATAATTCAACTGTTATAGACGTGGGGATTACTCAAAGATAGGATACTGTGTTGGATTTATTATTGCTACTAATCCCTATAAGTATCTTTTATAAGCACCCCCTTTTTATATCAAAATCATGACAAAATCAGTTGGTGTTTATTGTCGAGAAAACATGATGTATCCAGTGAAATAACAACAGTGGCATTAGTTTAAACAGTTATGGTGAGCGACATCCAACTAGTTTCGTCCATGCTGTGTACTTCCAGTGATTAGTTGAAACAATTCCACTTTTCTTCATTAGGGCATCAACGTTAGAAATTAACGTTTCACTCATATAAAATAAAAGACCTCTGCTTAGAAGTGATAGCCATCACATTGCAACGATAAGTTGCTGGTAATTTTGAATTAGCAACACTGAAAACTCTATTAAACTTGCGACACTAAAAACCAACGAGCAAACATGTATCCCATAGTTTCTCATATTCTAAAGTACCTGACTATAAAAAACATGTTAGTCGGTCACAAATTACTATCTATGTGATACTCAAATATAAACATCGCTGTTGGTGTGGGCTGTTGTATGTTTGCAATTAAAATCATTTTCACTTCAAATTCGTAAATGAAGACCTTAAAAAGGTCATGGCAGTTGCACAATCCATTTCTCATGAGGTGTTGAATCCAAACTGAAAGATGATGTCTTTGTGTTTTCTTAAACATTTAAAGCATTATCCCCAAAGGTGGGTTTTGTTCGAAATGTCAGTACTAACGTTTCAGCAGGATTGAAACTTATTAAAACGTTGAAGCATTAAATGATTTTTGCTGACGCACAGAACTACTAAATCACACACAGTCTAGATTTTACTTACTATTAAGATTATATTTTCTGACATTGTACTTAGATGTTGGTAGGAAATTTAATTTTTGTTGAAAAGGTACCTTAGTTGACATAAATAAAATAAAATAAAGAGAAAGTATTTTCAGTGGATTGAAGATTGAGCCAGTGTTGTAGTAGATGAAGGATAAGAGATGTTACAGTATGACTGAAAGCTTGGGGAAGGCAAGCGACAAGGGCAACAGTGAAATGTCTTCATGTATTACAACACGTGCATTTAAATTAATAGGGTTTTTCTAAGGATGTGGGAAGTACTTGTCAGCACAATCTTTTGGATTTCTCTCAGACATGGTACTCCTGGGATGTTATCTAGATGTTTCTGGCATCCCTTTCTTATCACCCAAGGGCACCCACAGTCGGTGTTGACAGTCGGTCGTTCAGTCGGTGTTGACTGGAAAATCCCAGAGGCTAGTGACATTTTTACCTTCAATGAGTGGTTCAAGATGATGTTCATACCAGTAAACAGGAGTGCTGATTTTGTAGTGTTTACATATTTTCCAAAGTAAATACTGTCCTTCCCTATCGTGACGATTTGACATCCCGAGACGAGATGTTCTATTGTTTCATCAAATTCACCGCAGACTCTGCATTTATGGTCAGAACCGTTTTGAAGAACGTTAGCCTGGTAGTTTTTGGTAAGCAAGCTTTGATCTTGTGTCACCAATATGAAACCTTCAGTCCTGAGAAGCTCAGGACTGATAGGTTGTTACTTGGTCTACATCAGTATTTCGGATTTGAAGTGTATACTGTCCACACAGAGGCTTCTGACTCCACCGCCCCTCAATTTGTTTCTGCTCGTTCTTTTTGCAGTCTGTTTGATCAGTTTAGCTTTTTTCGTAGCAGTGGTTTCAGATTCTTCATCTAGTTCAGGGTTAATGCCAAGTTTCCTTGCGAATTTGCAAGCTTCCTTGACAATAGAATGTGATTTGTTTGCTGCTGTCGTGTTCGCACACAAGCCGCATCATCCAGTACTAGATAAGTACTTGTTCATTACTATTGTTGAGGTCTTATAGCACAGTTCTACCTGCATCATTCCTCTTCCCTCATTACTTCTAGGTAGGTACAGATGATCAACGTCTGCTGTTGGGTGGTGCATGTACTTAGAATTTAGTATTTTTTTTGTCTTCCTGTCCAGACATTGGAGTTCTGTAAGATTCCAGTTAATGATGTTAAACTGTGTTGGACTACTGGAAGCGCCAGGATGTTAATAGCTTCGATGCGGTTTTTGGAGCTGAATTCAGTTTTAGTATGAGTCGTATTCTTCTATAATACTTTCGTATTTTTTCCTTCGGAGTAGCATATATACCGTCTCCTTCGTTTATCCTCAGGTATTTATAGCGTCCTTGTGGGTCAAGTTCCTTGATGGTAGTGCCACTATCTCATTTAATGGAAGCTGTTTGCTTGAGCTTTCCTCTTACAAAGGTTCCTTTAGCACACATATCAACGCCAAAATCCATCCCGATGTCATTGCTGAACTCTTTAACAGTTGTTAACAGTCCTACTAGCTCTTCGTCATTTCTAGCAAAAAGCTTCAAATCGTCCATATAAACAGATGATTTACTATAATATTATACATTTTGAACCCATACCTGGTGTTACTCAGTTTGTTTGAGTATTATTATTATTATTATTATTATTGTTATTATTATTATATAGAGTATTATGTGATGAAAACTCAGCTTATTTTACTAGGTATGATTGGAAGTGTCAGCTGTCCACAGCTAGCAGACTAAGGTGACACTTGTTTACTGATCATGCTTCAAAAACCCCGCGAAGAATTATTGTAGTTCCAAGCAATGCTGATTTTTGTACGTGTTCTACCTTCATATTTATATCAATCTTTTCGAGCCATGTTGGTAGTTGAGTGCTGATGCTTCCAAGTGTGCCAATTACTATTGGTATCACGTCTACTCTCCTCATTGACCACAACCTTCGTATTTCCCACTTCAAATTGTTATAGTTGTTTATTTTTTCTTCTTTCTTTTTTATCCTGTTGTCATCGGGATATGGTATGTCAATTATCATGCATGTTCTTTCTTTATTATTCACCACAACATTGTCCGGTTTCCGATGTCGAGTGATCGTACTGAATCGTTGCATCGCACAGGACTTTGCAGTTCTCTTCCTCAGTGACTTCTGGGGTTTGCTCATATCACGTCTTTGTTCTTTGTAGCCAGTAATTTCCACAGAGCTCCCAATGGATCATTCTTGCCACATTGTCACATCGCCTTTTGTATTCGCCTTTTGTCAATTTCGAGCATTCGCTAACGATGTGCCATACCGTTTCACCCCTCTCACCACACATTCTGCGTTTGTCGCTGTCGGTAGTGTTGTCTATTCTGCACTTCACATAGTTGGTTCTTAACACTTGTTCTTAAGCTGCACATATAAGTGCTTCTGCCTCTATCTTCAGGTCACATTTCCTCATCCACAGCCACCGGTCTTCTGTATCTGTCTTGGCGTTCGTATCTCTTGCAAACTGTCCGAATGTTGTTTTTCCTTCCATGCTGTTTCTTTTTTTGTGTTCTTATCCTCTTTAAATGTTTCTTTCATTGCATAATTCTCAGTTTTGATGACGCCGGTCTTCTTCACATGTTTCAACAATGGCTCCACGGCATTTTTTACTTACCACCCTAAACTGTTTTCCTCTGTTTCGATATAATCCTGGCAACTGATCAAACCTCTCCCACCCTTTCTTTTAGACATGTACAGTCTATCGGTGTCACTCTTAAGATGGAAGGCACTGTGCGCTGTCAACATTTTTTATGTCTTTGTATCCAAGTTCATCAGTTCTTTCTTTTGCCATTTTATAATTCCCGCTCCGTACCGAAGTGATGCTATCGTCCATGTATTAACTGCTTGGATTTTATTCCATCCTGTCAATTTTGAGCTCAGCGCCAATCTTAGTCTTCGGAAATATTCTATCCTCAGTTGCTCTTTCATTTCCTTCCCCATTACCTCGTTGAGCTCAATTCATTTTATCAGTCCTCTATTCGGTAATTCTGTCTCCGTTAGGGACTGTACCTTGCCTCTTTTTAGGTAGATTATTCCACACTTCTTGAGTTCAAATTCCATTCTAATATCAGCACTAAAACAGTGGACTGTGTTCACTAAGGAACATCCTTGTGTCTCATACTTGCCATACAGTTTCAAATCATCCACGAAGAGGACGTGGTTGATTGTTTGGGATTTTCCCTTTAACTGATATCCCAGGTATATTTTCCTAAGTACTAAGGTCAGAGGGATCATGCCCAGGGTGATGCCCAGGGTGCCCAAGCTTTTATCTGTAGGATGTCAGTTCAGTTTTTCACCCCACCATACTTCTCTTCAGAAAACACATTACATTTCTCGCAATTCCAAACAGATCTAAACATTCGATGTTCCATGAATATGGAATCATATCACAAGCTTTGCAGTAGTCAATGCAGACCATTCCCAAATTTTTTCTCCTTCGTTTACAATCTTGCATTACCATTTTGTCTATCAATAATTATTCTTTGGTACCTCTGCATCTCTTTCTACAGCCTTTTGGTTCCGTCGGTAAGATATCGTTCTCATTAAGAAATTTGTACAGTTCTTCTGCAATTCCTTCTGACAGTAACTTCCACATTAATAGGAGGCAAGAAATTGGCCTGTAATTGTTAGTAGCATTTCCTTTTGTTGCATTCTTCAGGCACAACACATTATTATTATTATTATTATTATGATGATGATGATGATGATGATGATCATCATCATCATCATCATCATATTTGCTGCGGAGTACGTCAGACGTTTTTGAAGGCTCGAAGTAAGTTCTCATTAATTTCATTGTATGCACCCGTTTGGTGTTGTTTTTGTTTGGAATTGTAATCCCAAGTTGTGATTGAAAACTCTAGGAACTTGTTGCTGGGTTTTCTGTAGTTGTTTGGCCTCGTAAAGGGCAAATTTTGGCCCTACAGAAAATCGCCCGAGTGGCGTTTGAAAATAATAAGTTATAAAGATGGCGGCGTCCACTTTAAAATTTTTGAATAGAAAATCACTTCCGCCCCCAGCCTTCTTACAGCTGAAGACTTCCCTCCCCTTCCTTCTCTTACCAAAAATAATGCAGGGGATGGGGTGGAGACAAATGTGATGGAAACGGGTAATAGTCTAACCTGTCAGGAGAAGGAAGTGTTGAGCAGTGGGAAAAACTTTTATAATAATAACGGCAGTAACAAAAGTGGTGGTAGCGGAAGTGACACACATACATACACACATTGGTTTTAAGTCATTTCAACTGCAGCCATACACCGAAAAACGTGGTAAGTGTTTTGCTTCAAAATTTAAATTTTGAATTAGTTTTCATTATAAAATTACACCTCAGTTAAAGAACATCCTTTGGCTTCGGAATACAACGTTGTCTTTTTCTTTCTATATTTTTAAGTTAGTATTTCTGGCTCATTTGTTGATGTATCATCATTACACATTCACATTACACCTTTAAGATCAGGGAACCAGTTAGGGGCCCCCTGGATCTCTCTCGACATACCAGCAAACCACAAAATCGTACCAGCTGGGCATCACCACTACCTCCAAGCCCGTCATATATATGTATGTATGTATGTATGTATGTATGTATGTATGTATGTATGTATGTATGTTTTTCAACAGGTCAGAAGGAGACTCCGGCAGAAACCAAGGCAGCGATTTAAGGACTGTGTCAAGTCCTCATTAAAGGCCTGTGATATACAGGACACTGACTGGGAGAACAATGCCTGTCATCGCCACAGATGGCGGAAGCAGGTTAAGGAGGGGATCAACACTTTTGAGAGAGCACATATCCAGCATGAAGAACTTAAGCGAGCTGCGCGAAAGCGCACAGCTCGTATAGTTAATGGGGAAAGCTTGGTCTGCAATGTTTGCAGTCGTGTATGCTTGTCAAAAGCAGGGCTCATTAGCCATCAACGGAGCCGCAAATGCAAGATATAAGTTAGTCCTAGAGCGCACAATGTTCCTGTAGGTCAGCAATGGTCTTCCTAGGTCACGAGTGGACGGTCATCATGTATGTATGTATGTATGTATGTATGTATGTATGTATGTATGTATGTATGTATGTATGTATGTATGTGTGTGTGTGCCTATGTCTTTGTTTGTCCCACCACCACCACCACCACCATTGCTTGACAACCGATGCTGGTGCGTTTGAGTCCCGGTAATTTAGCTGTTCAGCAGAAGAGACTGATAGAATAAGGATGGGAGAAGACATCAGGAAGTAGAATATTCTTAGCTGCACCTGGTAAGTACAATGTTGATAGTACAATTTTCCAGTTGACAGATGCAGGTTGTTTATCCCGTCCCCTCCGACTTTTAATTCATACAATTGAAAAATCACATTATTTATGGAATGACTCGATATATATATATATATATATATATATATATATATATATATATATATATATATATATATATATATATATATATATATATATATATATATATATATATATATATATATATATATATATATATATATATATATATATGTGTGTGTGTGTGTGTGTGTGTGTGTGTGTGTGTATATATATATATTTCATTTTTGGATTTGGTTTGCAAGATTCATTTTGTGAGTTCGTGTGTTGAAGCATATTTTGTTGTGTCTGGAGAGAGTCATTCTCTTTTAGTGCCTTGTTATTTAACACACTCACCGGTAAAGTTTCCACTCATTTATTTATCTTTCCTAAATTTTTCGTTGCGTCTTGCAACCTTTTCAATAGTTGTTGACTCTGTCCGTTATCCGAGCTGCGTTCTTTTTGTTAGTTTGTGCTCATTTGTGTGGGTCAATGTGTGTGCGCATACACATGTATGTATGTATGTATGTATGTATGTATGTATGTATGTATGTATGTATGTATGTATGTATGTATGTGTGTGTGTGTGTGTATGTATGTATGTATGTATGTATGTATGTGTGTGTGTGTATGTATGTATGTATGTATGTATGTATGGATGTGTGTCTCCATATGTGTCCTTGTGTGAAGTGAAGTGTATGTGTGTGTATATATGTGCTTCTCTGTTCATATTACCTATGTACCTATCCGTCTGTATGTTTATCTGTTTACATTCATATTCATTTGCCTACATACATGTGCATATGCATATACGTATACACACACATACATACATCTACATAACAGCCCACAAACTATTGTACCTGTATATAAATATAAACTGTGGGTATGGGAGTATGATTACCTACTACGTATATTTTCTATTTATACTGGGGATGTTTCATTTTTGAGGACGTGCTCCTGTATTTGCCTGAGGGTTAGGTCTTTGGGTGGGAGCTTGGATATACATACGCACACACACACGCACTCACTCACATACATACATGCATACACGCACTTACATATATACATACATACATACATACATACATGTCTCTGAGCTAGTTATAACATATTGCATGAGTACTCTGTCCTGGGTGCACGGTTTATTATTGGAGAAACAGCCGTAAGCTAATGAAATTGATTATGTAACACCTAATCGCTTGTCATTCATTATTAATATATACGTGTATATATACACATACATACATACATGCATGCACACACACGTATGTATGTATGTATGTATATATATATAAATATATTTATATATATAAAGTGTAGTATATTGCCACTTAAGTGTGGCTGACCCCTAGGGGTGGATGTTACTGTTACTTTTAGCCCCAGGAGGACATCTCCTCCTGCTGGCTTATCGACACACTACTGTGTCCTGTTTGCCAAGGGAAGTTATCCCTCTCACCATGATCTGTAGCACGAACGGATCCGGATTTCAGGGTTATTTCCCTTCGTCGGCGTTCGATAGCCACTGATCCTTGGTGAGAGAGACAAAATCTTGGCAATCTTATATCTACTTTTCCAGTGAAATTCTTCACTGATATCGAAAAGGTGAAAACAAGCAATGTTAATTCTCTAAATGAAGTATTAACAGTAACTGCACGATAAAGTGTAGTATATTGCCACTTAAGTGTGGCTGACCCCTAGGGGTGGATGTTACTGTTGCTTTTAGCCCCAGGAGGACATCTCCTCCAGCTGGCTTATCGACACACTACTGTGTCCTGTTTGCCAAGGGAAGTTATCCCACTCACCATGATCTGTAGCACGAACGGATCCGGATTTCGGGGTTATTTCCCTTCGTCGGCGTTCGATAGCCACTGATCCTTGGTGAGAGAGACAAAATCTTGGCAATCTTATATCTACTTTTCTAGTGAAATTCTTCACTGATATCGAAAAGGTGAAAACAAGCAATGTTAATTCTATAAATGAAGTATTAACAGTAACTGCACGATAAAGTGTAGTATATTGCCACTTAAGTGTGGCTGACCCATATATATATATATATATATATATATATATATATATATCATCATAAATATAAGGGATTAGCAATTGAGTTGCTTCTCCAACATACTGAAAATTCAGAAACAGCAGTCAAAGAACTACTGATTCTAAACTACAAATTTTTCTCTAAAACGGATGGCGATATTTATGGCACACATAGAACAAAAAACCGGAGGGAAAAGCACAAACAAAACAAGCCCTTAGTTAATTGGGTACGAATCGTTTCATGGTTAAGCGAACGAAAACTTCACTATTCCAATCTTCAGCTCAAATATTCTGATAAATTTGAAAGTGTCTCTAAAAAAAATTCACGGTAATCCTTGGCCATGCGACACCAAAAATCAAGGATAAGAGAGGCACTTACGAATTCATCGGCCAGCGAGTTCAAGCACCCCACCCCAAAGAAATCCATTCCATGTGCGCCACAAATAGTCCCGTATGAAAAAAAGTTCCGTGTGGAGGGATTACGGTTTAACTATCTAACTTAGAGATATCAAATATAAAATATACAAGAAATGAGGGCAGGGAATCGTCAATTAATAATAGAATTAACAATTAACAATTTTGCCAAGTAGTTCAGTATGAAATAAACCTTTATCGGTAAGACCATTTAGTTCTTTGACTGCTGTTTCTGAATTTTCAGTATGTTGGAGAAGCAACTCAATTGCTAATCCCTTATATTTATGATGATAAATGGTCTTACCGATAAAGGTTTATTTCATACTGAACTACTTGGCAAAATTGTTAATTGTTAATTCTATTATTAATTGACGATTCCCTGCCCTCATTTCTTGTATATCTTATATATATATATATATATATATATATATATATATATGCACGTGTGTGTGTTTGTGTTTGGTGAGATAGAGAGAGAGAAAGAGAAAATGAAGGAAGATGACAGAGAGAGGAAGTCAAAATTGAATTGAAATGGCAATTGTGCAAACATATGACTGGGTTGAAATAAACAATGAAAGACTTTATGTTTCTGGTATGAGTGAAAAACCAAAGCAACAATGATTAAAGAAATTTAATATATCACATGACATATTACATAATATATTATAACATAATATTATATTTTCAAAAAATAAAATGAATTGAAAATAATGTAATGTATATTAATTAAGTAAACTGAAATGGCTTCACTCTGAGATTTTGAAAATTGCATTGTGGTATCAGATTGCTTTTGCCTTTGGCTCTGTGGTATTCGCCACATTTATATTATATTCTCAGGAAAAAATATTTGACAACGTAATTATATATATATCTATGCATACATATACGTACATGCAGGCGCACACACGTCTATGTAGCTGTATGGTTAAGAAGGTTGCTTTCCAATCAGATGGTTCCGGGTTCAGTCCCACCGCGTGGCACCTTGGGCAAGTGTCTTCTACTATTGCCTCGGGTCGACCAAAGCTTTGTGAGTGGATTAGGTGCAGTACAAGTGCCCCCTTGTACGAGTAATTGCTGTACGAGCCGAGACTCGTGCGAATTTTTGTCTTGAAGTATGAGCGGAAATCTGCAGTACGAGCGAGTTTCTTACAAACGACCGGTAGCCAGCGCTGAGCTCGCGCACGCTCTCCCAACAGGCGCGGTCTCCGCTCGCTCAGTTCATGAGTTTATCTCCTGGCAGTATCTCTGTTGTGTTTTTCCCAGTGTTTTTGTTTCGTTTTGTGCATTTTTCGTTAGCATTTTATAATAATTAGCTGTGTTAGCCATTTGTCCTAAGAAAGTTAGTGCAAAGGATAATGCTAAGAAGAAAAAGCTGATTGCGATAGAATTGAAGAAGAAAATCATTGGTAAACATGAGAGAGGAGTGCGTGTTGTGAGCATGGCATGTCAATTGTCCGAAGCACGTCGACGATTTGTACCATCCTGAAGAAAAAGGACGAGATCAAGGACGTTACAACAGCAAAAGGTGTCTCCAGGCTCTCTAAGCAACGCACATCTGTCCACGAAAGGATGGAAAAATTGCTTCTGTGGATTAACAGGAAGCAACTCACAGGGGATACGATTACGGAGACCATCACCTGCGAGAAAGCACGAGTAATGTATGGGGATCTCCTGAAGTAGAACCCTGGAACATCGACGCAGGAGACATCGGCAGACGCATTTAAGGCCAGTCGCAGCTGGTTTGATAATTTCAAGAAGAGGACTGGTGTTCATAGCGTTGTCAGATATGGAGAAGTAACGAGTTCTGACATGAAGGTAGCTGAAGATTTCGTGCGTGAATTCCGTCAGCTCGTCGCAGCTGAGGGGTACGTCGCACATCAGGTATTCAGCTGAAACTGGCCTCTTTTGGAAAAAAATGCCCAGAAGAACCTACATAACTGCAGAGGAGAAGAAAATGCCAGACCACCAGCCTATGAAAGATAGGCTAACTCACGTCCTTTGTGCCAAAGCGAGTGGAGACTTGAAGATTATGCTGCTCCTAGTCTACCATTCCGAAAACTCACGAGCGTTCAAGTCACACAAAATCTGGAAGGAGTAGCTGCAGGTCATGTGGAGGGCAAACGTTAATGCCTGAGTCACCAGGCAATTCTTTTCTGAGTAAGTCAACCTTGTCGTCAGACCAGCAGTGAAAAAGTACCTTCTGGAGAACAATCTTCCTCTCAAGGTCCTCCTCATCCCCGACAATACTCCTCCTCACCCTCCTAACCCCGAAGATGATATCCTGGACGAATTTAAATTTATAAAAGCTCTTTACCTTTCGTGCAACACCACCCCTATCTTGCAGCCCATGGACCAACAGGTGATTCCTAATTTTAAGAAATTGTACACCAAACAGCTGTTTGATCGGTGCTTTGAAGTCACCGAAAATACAAATCTAACCCTTCGTGAGTTTTGGAATGACTACTACAACATTGTAAACTGCCTGAAAATAATCGATATGGCTTGGCAGAGTGTAACGAGGAGAACACTGAATTATGTATGAAAGAAACTGTGGCCTGACCGCGTATCCGAAAGAGACTTCGAAGGGTTTGAGTTTGAGACACCTGTAGTCGAGGAGATAGTATCTTTTGGCAAGTCCATAGGCATCGAGGTTGATGAGGAGATTAACGTTCTCGGTGAGGAACACTCAGCGGAGCTGACAACAAATGAACTCCTGCAGCTTCAGGAGCAGCAGGATTTAGATGCGGTGGAAGAGATTGGTTCCCCGGAGGAGGACAGTGTAGCAGAGAATGCTATCTCTACGAGTGACATAAAGGCAGTGATGGCAAAGTGGCAGTATGTTTCTGAGTCTGTAGAAAAATATCATCCTGAAAGAGGTAACTACAGGTCGTGCAGCTGCTCTATTCAATGACACTCCTCTGGCGCATTTTCGCAACATTTTGAAAGGCAAGAAAAAGCAGACTTCTCTTGATATATATCTAATGAAACGACCCGCAAGTGTAAAAAGTGAAGAAAGTGTGTCCAAAAAGGCTAAATTAAGCGAAGCGAGAGAGAAAACGCCAGAAATTGTTCTTGCTGAAGTCTTAATGGGAGGAGAATCTCCCTCCAAACAGTAATTCCCTCCTTCCCGCTCCATCATCTTCCTCGCGCACAAATCGTCCCATCTTTAAGGTAATTCACTTAATAAAACCAGTTTACATATTTCTTTTGAATTCTCTTTTTTATAATTGTCATTTTACTTGTAACTACGCCTTTTCTGATTTAAAACCATAGGCATTAAGAATGTTTTTGAGTGATTTTGAAAGGCTGGAACGGATTAATTATATTTTAGTTAATTTTAATGGAGAGAATTGATCTATAAAACGAGAAAATCGTAAGACGAGCTCGGTCATGGAGCGAATTAAACTCGTACTGCGAGGCATCACTGTATGTATGTATGTATGTATGTATATATATACATATATATATATAGTGTAAATAAAGTTAGCGGTTGTAATAACCGACTAACGAATAAAATATCCGTATGTACCATCAGTATCCGTTACCCGTGTTATCCCCGGGCATTGGCGTGCAGGCGCACTATGCTCATAGAGTGCAGGTAACAACAGGATAAACAAGAGTTTATCAGGAAACAAATACAAATAATCAGAAAATGAAGAAAACCTCTGATTTACAAATACATCGATTGGACCACATTTATAGCTTATTTATTAACATACAAAGCATGACATAACAAATAGGTGACGTAACAAATCTTACTGCCGTTTCTGCATCCACTGCCGAGTGCTGTCTACAAATAATTGCGAAAATAAAATTCTTCATCTTCGTAGCACATTCGAATTAAGGCACGGAGCTTCATCAGAGTGAAAAACAAGAGCATCGAATATAAACAAAGGGAAGAAGGGATAGGAAAGTAAACATGGCGTAGAAAATAAGTCTAGAAGCCCAATATATTAAAAGCATATAATCTACCATCTTGGGGCTACGAGGTCCGTAGGTAAAAGAGTGAGCTAGCAATGGTCGAGGGAATACTACAATTTATTTACAGGAGGTAGTTTCAATTTAAGGGTGGGGGGCAAGAAGTTTTAAAATTTAAGGAAAGCGGTTATCAAAAGAAATATATAAGGAAACAAGATTATCAAAGGGCAGTATCTATGCTAACGAAGGAAACTCAAGTAAATGTATCCAAAACATTACCATAAGAAAGTTTACTCACAGAAATATTAGCGAGAATCCTACCTTGGCACCCCCACCTTAAATTGAAAAGAATGGTAGATTATATGCTTTTAATATATTGGGCTTTTAGACTTCTTTTCTAGGCCATGTTTTCTTTCCTATTCCTTCTTCCTTTTGTTTATATTGGAGACCCTTGTTTTTTATTCTGATGAAGCTCCGTGCCTTATTCTGAATGTCCTACGAAGATGAAGAATTTTATTTTCGCAATTATTTTTAGAAAGCGCTTGGCAACGGATGCAGAAACGGCCGTAAGATTTGATATGTCACTTATTTGTTATGTCATGCTTTGTATATTAATGAATAAGCTATAAATGTGGTGCAATCGATGTATTTCTTAATCTGAGGTTTTCTCCATGTTCTGATTATTTGTGTCTATATATATATATATATATATATGTTTGTGTATCTGTGTTTGCCTCCCCCCATCGCGTGATACCGGTGTTGGTGTGTTTGCGTCCCGATAACTTAACGGTTCGGCAAAAAGACCGATAGAATAAGTACTAGGCTTACAAAGAATAAGTCTTGGGGTTGGTTTGTTCGACTAGGGGTGGTGCTCCAGCATGGCCGCAGTCAAATGACTCAAACAAGTAAAAGGATATATATAGTGGAAACGCAATGCAACAAATATAACTTGT
This sequence comes from Octopus bimaculoides, assembly GCF_046866305.1. Classification (NCBI taxonomy): domain Eukaryota; kingdom Metazoa; phylum Mollusca; class Cephalopoda; order Octopoda; family Octopodidae; genus Octopus; species Octopus bimaculoides. Next base: position 28,851,354 of record NC_142936.1, on the reverse strand, counting down.
TATAAAATAATGTAAAACCGTTTTATAACATAAAAATTGAAACATGATGCAGCATAATATATAAACTTAAGACAGACAAATGCAAAATTACAACATGCATGTGTGTGTGTGTGTGCGTGTGCGCGCGCACGCACACGCGCACGCACACGCGCACGCACACGCGCACGCACACGCGCACGCACACGCGCACGCAGACACGCACGCACACGCGGACGTATGTTTGTGTTTGTCTGATTGCGTGTGTGCGTCTGTGTTATAACAAATATGTATGTAATGTAACAAACAAATAATCGACGTAAGGGAATCTTATACAACAGCACAAATCTAAAATAATATGTAGCAACACAGATGATGATTTGTTCAGCTGAATTAACGTCCATTGAATTAGCATATTTTTGTTTTCTTTTAAATGGTAATATAGAAATATTTTATAACCTAATGATTGAATATCCTCAGATATTTAATCTTTTATTTCATGAAATATTTGAATGTTCTCTTTTTTAATAAAAGGTCATTTGTAATATATGACACACCTAGGAGTTATTAGATTTGTTTATTTTGCCAAAAATGATCATTCTTGAAAAAAAAAAAGTATAGAAAAAAAAATCCGAGTATTCTCATTATTTCATTTGTTTTCAGTGTATTATTGAAGTATTCATGTGGTTCAAAAATAACACATTGAAACGAAATAAAGACAAGAAATAAAGAAACAAAATAAATGAAGTAAGGAAATAAAGAAACGAAATAAAGAAAAAAATAAAGATAATCAATAAAGAAGCAAAATAAATAAAGGAAAGAACTATATTATTATTAATAGTGAAGCTGTGTACAAATATGAAAAGACAAAAATAATCATGCCCAATATAATTTTGTGTCTTATGTGAGCGAGACTGTTGCTTATTGTTAGAGGAATATGTGCATATGTGTATGTAATTTGTGTGTGTGTGTGTATGTGTGTGTGTGTGTGTGTTTGTGTGTGTGTGTGTTTGTGTGTGTATGTGTGCGTGTGGGTGTGTGCATGTGTGTATTGCGCGAGCACGTGGTGGAGCATACATATTTCGCTTTAGAAAGAAAGATAAAGACCTAAAGAAAGAGAAAGAATAATGTATACGCACACGCACAGATATAAAGAAGGAGTAAAATCCCGCCTTTGCTCAGCTTTTAACCATTCTCACTGTCTCGCCTGATTAATGCCTAATCAAGGCAACCCACTATAATGGTCTTAGCCTCTGCCCTGAAACTCTACTTCCTCTAGACATCAATCTGGTCGGGATTCTGTTCTTTTTATGCCAGTTTTGACAAACCTTTTGCTGTTTTTTTCTGACATCATAGTTTGAAGGCAACCAATACCAACTCTGGTTATTTTTTCCCTTCATATCCTCTACACAGCTAAGATAGGTTACAACCCAAACTCCAACTCCCCGAGTAACTCACTCACACCTGAATTGAGTCCATAACACTTGGAGAAAATTACACACTGTCATAAATCAATGCAACTCCTACACAGTGACTACTACAAAAGCAACGCCTTTCTGCATCCCATAGCCTGAAATATCTCCCACCTCCCGGATTACAGTCAGAATTTCTGGACTCTTTTTAAGAAGTTTTCTCATAACTTCACAGAATCTTTGCACCTGATACTCCTCAATCAGCACAGCTCCGTAAATAGTACTTTTCCGGATAAAGAAACTGGATTTAACCACCGTTTTGTTTCCAATTCATCACTGCTTAACCTCTCATGCAAGCATAACCTCACACGAACTTCCGCTCTCGCCTCCGTTTATTTTATCTTAATGTTTACCGTAAACAATGTAATAAATTCTAGAGAGAGAAGGAGAGAGGGAGGGAGATAGATAGATAGAGAGATAGAGAGAGAGTTAGAAAGAGAGGGAGAGGAAGGGAGCGAAAGGAAGAGAGAGAGAAGACATACAAAATCATTGTTAGGGTATCAGTCGCAACATAAATTACTATTTTGAGCAACTTCACTATAAAATTTTATTCAATCCTTCACATGTCTAACAAAAAGTGTCACCCCATCTGCCTTAATTTTTGTCTTCCTTCTCATTGTGTATCCACGTTCAACATGTTTTTGTGTGTGTGTGTGTGTGTGTGTGTGTGTGTGTGTGTGGCCAGATACTGTTTTGTCATAGACTCCATTGTCCCTAAAATGTCTTCCTTTATGATGCATGAAACTTTGTAATTATCAATTCGCGAGGGACCCTATATCAAAGAAAGACCACTTTCGTACCTGTTTAAATTCAGTTATTAATGACAATACAGTCGATATATACAGTCGATAAGGAAGATTATCGATTCACGGGACTTCTGTTTAAATCGAATATAGGCGTTCAATTTTGTTTCTGGGCTGACTATTTTATTTTACACATTGGTTCAATTCACCGAACTATTTGGAATAGGTACCGAATCGTTTTAAGTTGCAGATTTACTTATTTCTCACCTAGTTTAACTCCCTCGACTAGTCCTTTTAATTGAGTCACCGATATTTCAGGTATTAGGACCAAGTCTCCAGTCTGAGGACAACCTCATCCCTTGCGCTCACCAGTCTCGGACTCCCTGGAAAAGGGTAATTAGAGTTGCTCTCTCTCCTCTGACTTAATCGATATAGCTTTTTAAAAATCATTGATTATTAATATTTTTCACCCGATTTCTTAACACCATAAAACAAACAAATAGCTTTTCACCACGAAATCGGACTTAGCTTCCAAAAGTTATCCTTTTAACCGAACAGGTATATTTACATCACATTGACTCCCCGAGTTTGAGATCTTTATATTATCTCCTCTTCGACGAAAAGTCTGATCTATAAACAAATATTACCAAACTTTTCGCTGGTAGCTTCTCTATTTCTCGCCTTACTTACTATTAGCTGCTAAATTGAGGGCTCCTGGTTACATCTGTCTCCATAAAACTCTACTTTATCGACTCAAAATGGATCTTCTACATGGGCTCACTCAAAACACTCCCTATTTTCTGAAAGAAAGAACACATCGTATAATGCAGTCCTAGATATATTATGTCTAAAAAAAAAAAAAAGCGAGTGGATGGTAGCATTTTGAATGGTTTTTGATCATAGGTCCACCTGATCAAATTTGTCGTAGGTTAAACAGTTATAACCAGCCAAATTTTCTATAAGCATCTGGTATCTTCATTAATATTAATATAAATACTTGATCTTCAGTTAACCACCATCTGTGTACATACATTAAACTAATGAAAATCAATTCACATTTCACTATCATCTCTCAATTGCGATTGCTCGGAGTCACAACATCACAATAAATTAACGAAATTCGTAACTAGAAAATAAATTGAATCAACCCACAGACTTTGTAATGTTGTCATGAAAAATACCTTCCAATAATTAACAACAGCTGAAATCAAATATTGATTTTATGTGTCAGCACATTACATTACTGAAATTTGTTTTGCCAAAATTTTGAAAGGAAAGTCAAATACAGTGAAATCAAAACATAAGAGAAAAAAACCTCTTAACAAAAACAAAAAAAAGTAAGGAAAATAAAGGTAAACTAAATATTCAAAGATATTTAATCCGGAACTCTGTCGTTTATACAATTCGATATAATCCGATATTACACCTGAAGGAAAAAATATTGCAACAAAAGTCTCTTTTCATTATATATATATATATATATATATATATATATATATATATATATATATATATATATATATATACGTACACATACTCACACATATACATACACACACATATATATAGATATACATGCATATGCATATATAGTATAATACGCACATACATACACACATAAATATGCAAGCATATGTATATATATAGTGTATACCTTAGCCGAGCAGTTATTCTGTGCCGAGGAAGGAAGATAACCCAGAAACCGCAGATATTGCTTTGTGCTGAGTGGGGATGCTGAACCCCACTATTACAAAATATATTGACACAGATATTGTGTCGTATAGCCAGCTGGAGTACGGTGTTTGCTGAGGCTAAACAACAGTAACATTCGTCCCAACCGGGACTGCCACATTATGTTCGCAAATAGTCTTTACTTTAAAGTACTATTACTGAATGTCTCTTGTTAAGAGATTTAGAAATAATAATAATAATAATAATAATAATAATAATAATAATAATAATAATAATAATAATAATAATAATAATAATAATAATAATAATATATATATATATATATGATATATATATATATATATATATATATATATATATATATATATATATATATATATATATATATATATATATATATATATATATATATATATATATATATATATACATACATACATGCATATATATATATATGTTAATATCGAACAGTGAGAATGAGTGCTCAACACCGCATGACATAAAGTCATATTGCAATTTTAAATTCGTATAGCTTTAGTTCTATATAAGGTGGAAATTAATCCGAAGAAAAAGGTACACGAAAGAATATATAATTTTAAATTACATTTATTGTGGAAGTTGTCAATTTTCAACATGTCCAATATCATTACATCTACGAACAGTGTCGCGATTCTGAATTCTAGAGAAATGCTTTGCAGCTGAGTTTCAGGTTCACTCTTAAACAGCTGTCATCATAATCAGCAGGTCATATATAGAAATATTATTTATGTGCATAAAGAATAACCTTGCTGTTGAAGTAATTATTAAATTATTAAAATATGAATTGATAATTTTTTTGATTAAAAATAAAATAGTAGCATCAGGTTTCGAAATACCTTTTACAGAATAATACTATCATATATAGAACTAAGGTTACATAATAGTTTAACTATTTAAAATTTAATAATTTAAAAAATTCACAAGGACTTTACAGTGAGTTGTCGCCCTGTATATCTCTGAAAGATTGCATAGAGTTATCTCGTTTCAACGAGGTCATAGTCGTATGATAACTTTTAATGATAGTTTCTCAACAAAAAAAAAAAAAGAAAATGAAAAGAAAATGAAATTTCTAGACTCATTTTTCCAAAATAAACACATAATTGTTTTCATTTTTCATTCTAACTTTTAAAGAAGCACATGCATGGCTATGGTGTTTCTAGTTATTCAGATGAGACCATGATGAAACGCTTATGTTATCGAATCCTGTTTGTAGAATCGCTAAATAACAGGAGAGAAGAAGAAAATATAAGCACAGACACAGGAACACACAGAAACTTGCACACAACACGCGCGAACAAACATACGTATGTAGATATATATATGCATACACATTCAAACACACTTCTATGCACAATCAAACACGCACACATAAACACACTTATGCATAAGTGTGTGTGTAATCTTTTTTTTTACACTCAAACATATAGATGTGTACCTGTCTCTGAACACACACACACACGCATATACATACACCTACATATACACACGCATACGTACACACATACACACACACACACACAGATGTATAAAGAAAGAACACTAATGGTTTAAGGTTTACTACAGCTGTTTCAGACGCATTTTTTTTTATTGATGAATAATTCAATTACATCATGAAAAACAAACCCGTTTTCTCCAGGTGAATTAAATTTTAAAATTTGGTTCAGAAAACATATAAAGATAGGGAATATGGAGTAACTCTCTCATTTCGGCAATAAAGAAAAGAGTGAAAACATACGAGGTTTAGACAAATTTCATATGCCTATGGGTCATAAAGTAATCTACAGACAATGCCACATTAAATTAAATAGACGGCTACATTAAATTAAATAGACGGCTACATTAAATTAAATAGACGGTCAGAGATAAATGATAAGAGGAAGACGGACAGATAGATAGATAGATAGATAGATAGAGAGAGAGAGAGGGGGGAGAAATAGGGAGGAGATGTGGCGAGAAGATAGACTGGGGGTCATCAGCTAGTGTAGCGAAGGCAAATGTCCTGGAACCGTAAAAGGATTTGCTACTCCAGGAAGCATTTATAACTAATACTATTCACACTTATATGCCTTTGTGCACATACGCACAAACATACACGCATACACACATACGTACATACACACACGCACATACACGCGCACACACACATGCACACACATATATATACACATATATATATATATGCATATACATATACATGTACGTAAGAACTTACATACATGCGCACATACACAAACTCATATATACATATATACGCACACAATCATCAACAAATATACAAGCATTCAAATATATATTCATGCATAATATACCTATGCATACACACACACACACACACACACACACGTCTGTATTTATTTTTGTACAGTTACATGGATTACATAATGATAGCGTAATTTGGTGCAAACCTTCTTGGGATTACGCAGCAACTGCTTAGCTCTCCGGAAAATTGTTCCTTTTGTTAGAAAAGAATTTCCCGTCGTCTAAGTACATATTCTTTTCAACTCTAGGCACAAGGCCCTAAATTTTGGGGGAGGGAGCCAATCGATTAGATCGACTCCAGTACGCAACTGGTACTTAATTTATCGACCCTGAAAGGATGAAAGGCAAAGTCGACGTCGCCGGAATTTGAACTCAGAACGTAAAGATAGACGAAATACCGCTAAGCATTTCGCCCGGCTTGCAAACGTTTCTGCCAGCTCGCCACCTTCATTTAAGTACATATTGTAAAAAGAAAAGAATCTCTTATTCTACTCTCCGTAACCTTGGGCTGTTATAGCTAGTTTTAATAGGCGGAATATTAAGTTAGCCCGAAATTACGGTCGAAATGTAATAAATAGACGTATAAACGCTAGGCGACTTGTAGATATAGTCCTAAGCTGTAGCGGAGAAAATAGCGAAAATGGGAACGCTGGTAGTATATATATTTTTTGCAAACTTGCCGATGCAGGTGCTTCCATTTGAAAGCTCCGCATACTGGATGCTAGCAAGTTTATGGGGTCATCAGGAGAGAATGCGTTCTGTTTCGGGACCTACCTCTCGACGGCATCTGAAATGAAGTCCTGCTTGCTAGATCAACTGGTTATCAGGTTTCGCTCAATATTCTTCAAATCATCGCTCATCGTCTCTTTTTCACCAAATCCAGTAACTTGCCTTTTCCAATGTAGTTTGGATATCACTCATGGTGGTATTTGCTTTACAGTGAGTAAGGCCTAACGATAACGACAGACGCCTCACACTGTCTCCACCGAATCCTTTACATCCGACTTCGATGGGAAAATGTTCCGCTTTCCAGCCTGTGTCTTCACATTCCTCGAGGAGGTTTTTTAACGGTCACTCTTTCGAGTCCGAGCGGAGTCCATATTATATTCATGAGGAACCGTTAATTCGACCAGATTTACCACTTCCTTTCCCTCACACCATACGATAACGTCCGGTTTCTTCGTAACTGGAATAGGAAAGAATCCCTTGCACCCTAGTAAATCTGCAGCAACCTCTCAATAACCGTTCCACTTTTCATCGTTCACAGGAAGTTTCTTCTTCAATCGGATCTGCTGTCCTGAGCGCAAGAAGGTAATGAAATCTCTGGTTGGTTCTTTCAGTGGTTTTTGCCACTGTTGATGAGAGCAATTTGGTTCTTTATAGCATTGAAAGTAACCTTAAGATTGTGTCTCCATGTATATCTATTCAATGCCTGTGAACAGTTGGAAAGAAAATGCTTCACTGTTTCGACTTTTCCGCATCTACATATATCATTTTCTGATACGTTTCATCTTAAGTTTGTAGGCGATGGCAAGACATCGTGAGATGAACGAATCAGAAAACTGAGACAGGGAAGTGTCTCGATAGCAGTGTTACTTGCGTAAATAATAGCAATAATAGCTTACATCAATGTCGTACTAATAATTGTAGCAATAACGATGGTGACGATTTGTGTAATGTGAGTTGTTGCAATAATAAAATAAAAAATAATATTACTAGTGATTGTAATAACATCATCATCATCAACAATAATAAGAACAATAATGATATAATCAATATGTGTTTGTACAAGGCAAAGTTGTGTCAGTATTGTCAATGAATGGAGTGTTAGACCGTGTACCTAAAAATTGTAGGAATTCAGTTGATATACACTCGACTGCTCGTTCAAGTAGCCGCTAAACGACTGTTGATAATGTCACCGATATATGGTTCCTTGTTGTTGATATAAATAACCCTGTTAGCGTACGGAGTACCAGGGAAGCAGAGACTGGGAAAATAAGAATTGATAATGCAAATATTACTAATACGAATACACTAACTAATGAATGTAATGATTCTGATGCACTTGAATTTAATGTCCATTTAAACTGCGACCACCCTGCTTGTATTAGAAATAATAATAGTGTTAGCCGTTATAGTAATGTTATTGAATCTTCGAGCCATTCTTTTAGCTTTAATACTTCACCTAGTTTGTATAGTAATAGGGATACTTACCTGGTTACTCCTAGATTGTGCAACTTTCATAACACGGATACCTGTCCGCATAATAACACCTGTTTTATTCGTAATATAGTTTACAAGTGTGACATAATAACTGACGCTAACACCTTTACCTATATAGGCGCAACAAATGCTTCAAATACAGAATGCGTAATCACCTTTCATCATGTCGATATCGCAATGAAGCTTGCGTCACATCCCTGGCGGAAAAGGTGGGACGAGTAAAGGATAGTAACACTCAGTTTGAAATTGCCTGGAGTATGGTTAGAAAAGCATCATCATATTTAAATAACAGGTACAGCTGTATGCTGTGGTGAGCTACATGAAATATTCAAATATCCAGGCAACCTACTAAATAAGACACCTAAACTTAAATTGAAATGTTTGCATCATGGTAAAAAGATATTGGCTTACTTCAAATCTGTTACGTAATGTCTACTGCTACTAAACTGCCTATCTTTCCGAAAAATTAATTCAGTTAGTTCTGTGATTCTCTGACACGTATTGTATCTGTGTTAGTGTTAGTATTATTCTGTTAAATGCTCAGTCAGTATGATTGCATTACATAATACAATTATGATATAATGTATGACCTCTCATTCTGGAGATAACCTCCCTCTTTCATTTGTATATATATATATATATATATATATAAATTGGGTCATCCTATAAATAATGCGGGTTTTCAATTGCATAGATTAAAAGTCGGAGGGGGACGGGAAAAACTACCAGCATCAACTTGCTATCAAAGCAGGTAATAATTTTACCTTGTACTTATTCTTAGTGCAAGTTTTGAAGAATGCAGTTCGATTTTAACAGTTATTTTCTCAAAGCTATAATGGAAGTAATAAAGCAGCATATTCGGCATATTTTGTGAGAGGAATAATAATACAGTATATGGGGATCGGACAATAAGCGTAAGCCAGTGTCAAGGGTGGTTCCAGAAATTCCTAGCCGGAAACTACACCTAGAAGACAAGCCTCATCCTGGAAGATCTGTAGAGCTCGACCAGAAGGTCCTGCACACCCTGGTGGAACAAAATCCCATCGTAACTGTTGAGGAAATAGCAGAGGAGCTTGGATTTGGTCATTCAACCATTCATCGACACCTGCGTGCCATCGGCAAACCACCGTTTTTGGTTTCAAGACGAAAGATGCTCTTCCATCAGAATAATGCTCGGGAATGAGCCTGGTCCCAGCGAGGGTGACATTCCAAAGGCGGGGACAGTTTGAATGAGAAATGATGCCCCACCCACTATATTTGCCGAACATTGCCCCCTCTGATTATGAATTATTCTACAGTCCTCAAAATCATTTGAACGGAAAAAATATGAATTCTGTAGACGAAGTCTGAACAGTACCGGAGGAGTATTTTTCATCACGGACAAGTGAATTTTGGAAGAGGGGCCTTGTAAGTCTACCAGACAGAGGGAAAAGCATTGTAGAAAATGGAGAATATATTTTACATTAAAAATGAACTTTGTTCATCTTAATTTTGAAAAGTAAAAGAAGTATATAAAAGCCGCATTACTTATGGAATGACCCAATACAATATAATATAATATAATATAATATAATATAATAATATAATAATATATATACATACACACACACACATACACACACACATATATATATCTGTGTGTGTGTATATACATATATATGTGTGTGTGTGTGCATATATATAAATATGTGTGTGTGCGTACATATATGAGTGTGTGTGTGTGTGTGTGTGTGTGTGTGTGTGTATATATATATATACTTACTCCGAAATGGATGGGTTGCGTTCAGTCAAATAATAGTATAAATAATATATATATACATGCACACACACACAAATAATAATATAAATAATATATACACACACACACAGACACACACACACACACACACACACACACACACACACACACACACACACACACACACACACACACACACACACACACACACACACATATGCACATATGGGTAAAGTACGTCACTAACAGTAAACAGCATGAAATACGAAAACAAATGAGTTCAATACGCAGACAACGAGAGAAAAAAATGAAAGACAGGACAAATATAGAACGACCCTTCATCAGTTGTCGGCTGTCTATCAACTCCTCTCTTCGAGCATTCAACGACAATATGAGACTACGACGATAGTTGCTCCCATAAGTACCAAAATAAAATTTGGGATTTATGGAGGGTCAAAGTTGGGAACAAAATCAGGACAGTGGAGACATACAAGGAAACCGAACGAAAACAAAGATAGAGGGTCGTTAGACCAGAACGAGGGTGAAATAGCGAACGCTGGAAAAATATTTTCTTTGACAAGAGTAAAGATACAAGAGAGAGATAGGATACGTCCAGTCTTTAGGTCTGTCCTGAAAGAAAAGAAAGATGATCAAGTGAGGAAAAGAAAGATGGAGGATGGTCACGTGTGAGAAACGAGAGAGAGAACAGGAGAAAGAGGCGGTGAGAGAGACAGATAGAAACGGTGAAAGGGAGAAAAAAGGGAATTAGAAAGTAAATTTATTTTGATCATTTTGATGCGACTCTACTCCATACTGTTTTTCTCCTCAATCGTCTTCTCTCTCATCCTTTCTCTAATTCCCGTTTTTCTGCCCTACACCGTTTTCTACATCTCTCTTTCTCCTGTTCTCTCGTTTCTCACACGTGACCATCCTTCATCTTTCTTTTCCTCACGTGATCATCTTTTCTTTCAGGACTGTCCTAAGGGCTGGATGTATCTTTACTCTTGTCAAAGAAAATATTTTTCCAACGTTCGCCATTTTACCCTTGTTCTGGTCCAACGAGCCTGTATATTTGTTTTCGTTCGGTTTCCTTGTATGTCTCAACTGTCCTGTTTTTGTTCCCAACTGTGACCCTCCATAAATCCCAAATTTTATTTTGGTAAAAGAGTAAAAGAGAGTAAAGAGATTCTCTACTCAATTTCCTCCATCATGGTCAATGCGACGATCTCTCGCTACACACCTTCCAGCAGCGTTCAAGATCAGTCTGTGCTGTGCGTCTTCACTGTACGTGCTTTAGCTTCGTTACTATAGCAACAGTCCGGATACTTGATGATAACACCGCGTATATATATATATATATATATATATATATATATATATATATATATATATATATATACATATACACACCAATATATGATTTCCACTTGTTTACAAAAGAAAGCCATGACTAGTGAGTTTGTCTTTGGACTGATAAACATACATGTATACATACGAGCATATGTGCATTCATTCATAAGTACTTACATACATACATACATACATACATACATACATACATGCATATATACATACACACATACACATATATACATATATGTGATTTGTGTGTGCATGTGCATGTGCATAAATATATGTATGTATATGATTACACACACACATACATACACACACAAACACATGCACACACACACACACACACACACACACACACACACGCATATTTACATACATATATACATATGTTGTCCGTGCATGAGCGTGCGCGCACGAAATACATTCATATATGTTAAGAATAAAATGTCTAATTTTCTTATGCACCAGGTTTTACAGTCGTTAACTATAATGTTTTATCCTGACAATTCTGTGTTTTACAACATTGAAGAGTTACATCATCACTTTTCGAAATACAATTCATGGTGATTAATTATATTGTGAGTTTTCTCTTGTAGTGAATGAGCGCACTGTACGTTGATGTTTCGAGAAATTCCGGTCTGGTGACTTTACTCTTGAAAATCAGCCCCGTGGTAGACCTGACACCAAGGTGGATAATGATGAGCTGAAAACTGTAGTGGAAGGGGATACATCTCAAACTACGTGAGTTAGCAGCAAAGTTTGATGTTTCGATTCCGCCTGTATTGGAACATCTGCAAGAAATCGGCAAAGTAAAGAAGCTGGACAAGTGGGTACCACACGAACTGAACGAGCCTCAAATGACATGTCGTCTTGAAACTTGCTGTTCTTTTCTGTCACAGCATAAAAGTGAAGAAGTTTTGCATCGTATTGTTATGTAAGATGAAAAATGGATTATTTTCAACAATAGAAGGCGTTCTGTACGTTGGTTGGATAGAGACGAAGTACCAAAACAATCAAAAAACGAATATTCGCCCCCCCCCCCAAGCTAATGGTGTCTGTTTGGTGGTCCAGCGCTGGTGTCATCCACTACAGCTTCCTGAGTCTTGGTAAGTCAATTACAGCGGATGTATACGTCAACCAATTGCATGAAATAATCAGTGAACCTGCAATTAAACAACCCAGATTGGTCAATAGAGACAGGCCAATTCTCTTGCAAGACAATGCTCGACTACATGTTGCAGAAAGAACGTTACTCAAGTTACATGAACTGACCTTGGAAGTACTCTGTCATCCATCATATTCACCAGACCAAGTATTACGTTTTCGAGGCATTAGACAAATTTTTGCAAGGAAAAAAACTTCAAATCTGATGAAGATGCAAAAACAGCCTTTCGTGATTTCATCACCTCTTGCTCTCTAGAGTACTTTGCTACCAGCATAAGTAAGCTACCGATAAAATGGTAAAATTGTGTTCATACTTTGATTAGCTGCAGTGATTTTTGTTGTGATAAAGTAAAATAAACTTTCACTCAGAGTGACTCAAAGTCTTAGAGTTTCGTGCGTTGGCACTGATGAAACTAGTCACTCTGTTACTTCTGCTAAATATTAATAAAGCATTTTTCGTACACTCATATTTTGAATTCTATTTTTTCTATTTGCAAACCTGTCTTTCGTTCCTGCATTGTGATGTGTTCAATCAACAGGCTCAAACTCGAATGTCACGAGGGACAATTACCATATATATATATATATATATATATATATATATATATATATATATATATATATATATATATATATATATATATATATATATATTCTCTTTTACTCTTTTATTTGTTTCAGTCCTTTGACTGCGGCCATGCTGGAGCACCGCCTTTAGTCGAACAAATCGACCCCAGAAATTATTCTTTGTAAGCCTAATACTTATTCTATCGTTAAGTTATGGAGACGTAAGCACACTAGCATCGGTTGTCAAGCGATGATGGGGGACAAACACAGACAGACAGACAGACAGACAGACAGACAGACACACACACACACACACACACACATGTGTGTGTATACGACTGTTTTTTTTTCAGTTTCCATCTACCAAATCCACGCACAAGGGTTTGGTCGACCTAAGGTTATTTCAGGTTGGTAAGCAAGCTAGTTACCACACAACCGCTCCTGATATATATATATATATATATATATATATATATATATATATATATATATATATATACATACACATTCATACATATATACACACACGTGCACACACACATAGATATCCGAAAATCAATTATTTTCTATATTGCTTCAATGTTTCATATCTAGATCGTTACCGAAACGTTAGATAACACAGTTACTTCACAACACTATTTGATATCAATATCACACTTTAACTGTATATTGGTTTCATTTCCGAGCTCTCTAGATTTTGATATCAAGACAATTTTTATTTTACAATACATTCATATTAACACCGGTATCATATCTGAAATCTAATTTCCTTTTCATAGTAATGTTGCTTTGTATTTCCAAGCATTATCAAATTTTGTGCTCAGTATAATATCAATTTCCATATAATGAAAATGGGTTTGATAGTGGTTTAGATTAGTTAATGCCGTTTATCATTTCATGATATTTTATAACTTCTTTAGTATGAAAATCATTTTCTCGTATGTAATTCTACGAATATTTTTTCCGTAAGACTTGACATGAGCTGGCCTACATTTTTATATTTATGCTATTCTGTTACATATTTGATATCCATAATCACATCTGCAAAACGTAGTTTGATAATAACCAAGTCTTTCTCTAACACCATTTTAACCTTCCCCATTTTTTTAAATGAAAAAATTCATTATTAACATTGCTTTCTGGGAGCATTAAAAATATCATTCTTTCCCCGTTTGGAATTAACATAATTTTCCAACCTTTCTCACTTTTAATGAGTTTGCTCAATATGTTATATAAATTCTATCTCCCATTAAATTCACCCACTTATCCTGTCAGCTCGTATCTGTAAAGATTTGAAAAGCCGTCTCGTTACACTAATAATAATATTAATAATGATGATAATGATAATAATAATAATCCTTTCTACTATAGGTACAAATAGACGTATACAATCCACTTAAATACATGATAGCTTGACTGTGGAAAATGAAAATAGTGAAGATATTGCTAATTATTGATGGGGTCTTAGGGAAAGTATCAGAAGGTATTGAGAGGAATATAAAGGAAATGGGAATAGAGTACCCAGTAGAGTTGCTGCAAAAAAGTTTGCCTACTTGGAACGGCCAGAATCATCAGGAAAGTATTAGATAGTGGAGGAGAACAAATTGCATGGTACCGTAGATATGAAGTCTGCTACATATGCAAGGCTTGAGTTGACAGAATGACAATAATAATGAAAAACAAAAACAACGCATTTCCTAGAATCACCATTTGTTCCATTCCAGTAACCCTTTCCTAGGATACTCACCTCTAATTTATAAATTGAACAACATTTGATGACAATATTACTTACATATCGTTTCCGATATCAATATATTTATTCATTCATTTAATATTTCTTGCTATTGCAACAGACAGGAGTGTTAGTTTTGTGTGATAAAGTAAACAAATATTAGGAACTCGCCCCCATCAGGAAGAGCAACAACAACAGCAGCAACAACAACAGTAACAACAACGACAACAATAGCTATTCTCATAACAATAATAACAGAAGTAATACAAAGCGGAAAAAAAGTTTGTTCAAAGGAAAAACATAATAACTAAAAACTTATTTCAACAGAAACTTTTTGAAAATAATGAAAACATTAATAAACATAAAAAAGATATAATAAACAGCTAATGAATTCCTCCGAGGAAAGATAGGAAGTATTTGCTAAGCAAATTTAGAATGATGGTTAAACTGATTAACCTCACACCATTTTTAATTATTATTTATTTGTTTGGTCCTTGTACTTTTTCCGAATATATTTTAAAATTTATATCCAGACTGATGTTCTTCTGCAGGCGTTTCTCTGTAAGTCTTTATACGTAATATCCTGCATGTAAAGGCTTCCCAAAACACACACACTCTCATACATACACACACACGAGCGCGCATACACGCACACATACACATGCATGTATGTATGTATGCATGTATGTATGTATGTATGTATGTATGTATGTATGTATGTATGTATGTATGTAAGTATATATGTATGCATGTATGTCTATATATGTGTGCGTATGTATGTATGTGTATATGTATGTATATGCCATAAACTGAAATCTTCCCTATCTGTTTTACATTTCTTTTGAAAATGTGAAGCTCGGAGAATCTATTAGGGAAGTTTTTAGTATTCAATAAATAAAATGTAACTCTGTATTTCGTATTTAGTTTTTTTCTTGTTCCTTTTTCTTGTTTGTACAGATTTTCGTACCAAATTACACACACACACACACACACACACACACACACACACACACACACACACACACACACACACACACACACACACATATGTATGTATCTGTGTGTGTGTGTGTACATACATACATACATACATACATACATACATACATACATACATATCTGAGTGTAAGTGATCCACTTTCCTTCAAACCTGCGTATTGATGAGTTCGAAGTTAAAATACTTAGAGCAGTTTTGGGGTTTTTGGTTACACATTCCACTTGCATTATATATATTGCTTTCTGTCTTTCAGTCGGTTGCAACATATTCTTATTTTTACCGAAGGATGTTGTTTCTGAAATAGAAATACAAAGTCAAAATTAAACAAGATAAACACTCATTTATATTTTTATACAGACAATATACGTCGTTGGACTCATCTCTTCACACACACACATATATACACGTATTACACACACATACACAGATACGTACATGCATGCAAATGCTGCAGAAAGCAATTTATATAAACTTAGTAGAACTACATTCCCGTTGACTGGGCATTAAATTATTATAAAATATCTTCCAGTTCAGTAGCAAAAATGCAAGCAGAACGACAAGACATTCAGTCTATTACCATCTTACCTGTTTTTTAATTCATATTTACAAGTATGTTTTCCCAATATGTATATCCTTCTTTCAAGAGCATACAGTGTGAATTAGTTAGCAAAGTGTGGTGGGGCGTGCATTAAAAGTGCAAATGTCTAATTTTAATATATATCTTCTCTCAGACATGTGGATCTTATCTTCCTGCCTCTGTGCTAATTGGTTTTGTAACCTTGAAAGAAGCAACTGGAGAAGATATGCTCCCGAAACTTTTGTATACCTGACCCGCACCCCGACAGATAGACACGCTCTGATATCCTGCAACAAGTTCAACTCGTGGATTAAATGATAATCTTCAATGGTTGAGAGCTAGGCTATCAAATCTATGCTGTAAAAACAACCAAGCCCATTAAAGAATCAACAATAAGTATCTATTCTTGTGAAGAAGAAGAGAAGACATCCATTGCCTGGTGCCCCAACGGAGAGAAGCAAACTTAAATCTGTGCTTTACTGAAGGAGAAGCAAATCCAGGTTTATACTGTTATGGAAGGAAGAAGAAAAGGTGTGAACTGAGGGAAATTGGCTGCTATTTCTAGCATATCGAGCAACCATGTAAATACACCTTGTTTGGTGCATGAATATGTTGCTGCTTTTTTTTATAGCCTCGACTGGACCTGTTGATCAGTCATGATCATCCTGTCTTATTTACAGTGTTGGAACAGTACAATTACATTATCTTTCTCTTGTAGAGTTGGATTTGAGGGAAATTTCGTTGGTATATCAAGAGGTATATCTTGTATTTCTTCTCTCTCTTTTTTTTTTCAATATATATATAATTACTTTAGCCAATGCAACCTTTCACTTTTGTGGGAGATTTTGCTTCTATTTTTAAGTGGTCAAGTAACCACGTAGAGGCATCCTATTTGACTCAAGCATGAGTTTTGTAGTTTTTCAGTGATGCATTAAAAGAACTATTTTCCATGTCACACCCTTAAAAGAACTATCGTCTATGCTACACCCTTAATAGAACTAATTTCTATTTCTATGTCCCACCCCTAATAGACATGCTCAGATTCCAACTGAGTAGTAGTTAGCAGTTATTGAGAGATTAACTATTTCATAACTCTGGAGAAAGGCTAGTCTTTATGCTGTAGTTTTTCCTATGTTGATGGTGATACCTTGCATCTATAGCACCATTGAGAGTTCTTGTTGGGTGTTGTTCATATGCAGGAGCTAGTGGGATGATAGTTTCGTGATATGTGTAGTGATTTCTGTGTTTGTGCTGTTGAGAGACATTTTGAAAGCAACAACATTGATCAGACTCCATTGGATGACAGAAATATATTTCTAATTAAGAAATGATGTTATCAATGCTTTTTATTAGTTAATTACACAAGGGAGAGCAGCAACCTTGATTATTTTTTAGTGCTTCCGAGTCTCGCGTGAAAAAGAGAGGAAGTTAACACTGGACCACAGAGCTAACTCGGATGCTTGCAACAAAGTGAACTCCATTTAAGGCACCCAGTGACCGGGTAAGTGCGTCAAACCAGGCGACAGATTAAACCTCTTACTTTTTCCGATGCTTCATCAATTCCGCTAATCCATCACGCTGGACTAGCATTTTATATTATTGATCTAGACATGGTGAAACACAAAGTCGACCTTGGCTCGATTTGAACGTCGGGCGTAGAGAGCTGAAACAGGCAACATAAAATATTTGATCCTACAACCTAATGATTCTGAAATTCGCTACCTTGTTGGTGTTGTTAATTTTTACTATCGAGTCTGATCAACTCGAGCTGATGAGTTTGTCAAAGTTGTTCTATATGTGGACGACGTTTGTTTCTCATATTAGGACACTAGAGAGTGATAGGAAGAAAATTTGGTTGATAATTTCAGTAAGTCAGGTGATATCGTAAATGATCTGTGGTTGTCTCCTGATGGAACTAGCAGAACAGAAAGATAAAGTTGGGGTACGACTACGTCTGCGATCAATATCAAGGCTTAAATGTACCAGAACATACTATTATGTATTTGTGCAGCACTGTAACATTGATATGTTACTGTTTACAACTGTTTTGGCCATGGAGAATAAGAGTCGATTTCGAAACTCTGATATTTCTTTGGTCTGCAACCTTGCTTCACCTGCTACAACACACAATATATTCATCACGCGCACGCGCACACACACACATACACAGAAATACACAGACGACTTGCAATGATAAATAAACATATAAAAACACCATTTGTGACATCGCTTGAGGCAGGAAGATACATACATACATATATGAATTCTTTATTTAATTTTCTTTCACGATCTATAAAAATCGATATTCAATTTTCCAAATATCGTTGTATTATCTGATGTATTGTTGGGTCCAAAGTGCTAAGTTTAATTTCTCAAAGTTATGTCTTTGTTGTCTTTGTCAGATGATTGTTTTTAATCTGATTTATGTAAATATTGTGTAAAATTTCTGTGAAATCCTTCTAACCTCTAAAGATATGTTTGTTTATATAAAACAGTT
Organism: Octopus bimaculoides; assembly: GCF_046866305.1. Taxonomy (NCBI): domain Eukaryota; kingdom Metazoa; phylum Mollusca; class Cephalopoda; order Octopoda; family Octopodidae; genus Octopus; species Octopus bimaculoides. The sequence goes on along the minus strand of NC_142936.1, from coordinate 28,832,322 downwards.
GGATCATTGTAAAGTCTAAAATGAAAATAAAAACTACATCCTTTTCGTTTTAAATATATTGTGTATCTCCTTGAATAGTGGTCTTCTTGATAATTTAAAATTTTTTTATTGCATACACACACTTACAAACACACGCATATACTGATCTCTGTATTAACAAAGTGTATGTATTTATTTAATTGAAATTTGAAACAAGATAACAGGAATAACTTGTTTGCAGCATTGTAAAAATGAAAGAAAATGATTGGAAAGGACAGACAAAAGAATAAAGGGATGGGGTTAATTGCACTAAGGGTGAAGAATCCAAAATTGGTCAGGAGTAATGATTAAAGCTATGTTTTAATAAATTATTCACACACATTAAATTGTAGCTTAAATTAAGCTATTGATACCAAACAGACTACACGTGCTCATTCAGATATACAGTGTACCCCCGCTTATTCGTGGTTCGACATTCGCGGTCCCGGTTATTCACGGAACTAATAATTGCGATTTTTTATGGTTATTTTCGAGGCAATATATACATTTTCACACTTTTTAAGGCTAAATCATTAATAATAATATACTGTATTTGCCGGTTTATTGGACGCCCCTTCGCAACTGAAGGTCTCTCTGATTAGAATAGCCGCATTGATTTTTAAAATTCCTGCTGTCAATCAAAGCTTGCTTAATTAGTATAGCGACATCTATCTATGTTTCACAAATACACACACACTCTCTCCCTCTCTCGCTGTATTTGTCTCTCAACAACAACAACCTCTCATTGTAGTGAAAGTATATATATATATATATATATATACACTAGGAAAAGAATGCGTAGCGTTCAATCATATAATAATATAAATAATATATATATATATATATATATATATATATATATATATATATATATATATATATATATATACATACGTATAGGTATGGAAAAGAAATGGAAAACATGACAAACAACACAAAGAACGACCCTTCACCGGTTTTCAGCGCTGTATTTCAAGCAATTCTCAAGATGCGCCTTCGATAAAACACTTGCTCCCGCAAAGCAAATTAAATAAAATTTGGGATTTTGCGGAGGGTCAAAATTAAGGACAAAAGCAGGACAGTGAAAACAAACAGGGAGGGATGCTAAACCTGAACGAGGCTGTGGTGGGGAACGCGAAGAAACAAGCTTGGACAGGAGACAGACAAGACTACGTCTTCCTTGTCCAGCTGCAACAAAAAGAAAGAACGAAACATAAGTTAGGAGAGGAAAGAAAAATGGCCGATGGTCACGTGGGAGCAATGTGAGCAAAGGAGGAAGAGGGAGGGAGAAAGAGTAACAGACAGAGAACTGTGAAGGGGGAGGAAAAACATTTGAAAATAGGATAAGAGAGAAAAAAGAGAGGGAGAAGGGAGGTAAAAGAATAAAAGAAAGGAAGAGAGTAAAAGAAAGAGTAAAAGGAGAGAAGAGTGGGAGAAGAGGAGATTAGACCGCTAGTAAACGGACGAGGGACAAAACAATAAACAGAATAAAGGCCTAGGGCCACACGAAAACAACAATTAAAATGATAATAATATGTATACAGCTAAAAAAGCCTTAGGACTGCAAGACAAGACAAAAATGGATAATGCGGAGGAGGAATGAAAACTGTCCTAAAGGACTATAAACACGGGAGGGTAAAGCGAGGAGATCAGAAAATCGTGACCAGACCAGTCGAAGGCAACACGAAAAAGAATGACACCGTTTTAGGCCGTCACGGATCACGTGAAAGTGGGAGGAGAGTAACAGAGTAAGGCAATCGCACCAATATTACTTGGGCTAGCGATGACAGATCAAATATACCAGCGCTTTTTAAAAAATTATCGCCACATTTGATTATTCACATTGTTTATTTCAACAAAATAATTTTTAAGGTCGTGAGTCAATATAGCCTCATTAAAATTAGGCTACTTGCTGGTCCCTATCTCTCTCCCACTCCCCCTCTCTCTTTCCCACCACCCCTCTCTCTTTCCCACCACCCCTCTCTCTTTTCTACCCCCTCTCCTTATTAATATAGTATAGATTACTGTATCTAGTGGTAATACAAACTAAATTTTTCAACACTATGATTATTTTTAATCTCTGCTCAATCTCCCATTGGTAATATACGCATATTAGACGCAATGAAGTTTTTTTGTACGTTTGTTTTTTGGCAAAACTGCGTCCAGTAGCTATATCCAGTATTTTGTTGAGTGCTGTGTTTTTTGCAGTGTGTTATTAAAGCCCTAAGATGCCGCCTAAACACCCTACACCTTCTAAGGCTTCTGACAGTGAACCTAAGCATCAGAAAAAGGTTATGACGTTCCATGAGAAGGCACAACTACTGGATATGTTCTAGGGAGGTAAAAGTTATGCTGCAGTAGGTCGCTATTATGTTCTCAACGAAAGCACCATACGCTATATTAAAGAAGAAAGAGGTGGCGATCAGGATTACCGAAACAGTAAGTTTCTGTGAATATGCCAAAAAGATAACGATAATAAGAAATAAGCACTTCGTCAGGGTGGAATCTACCCTGGCGTTGTTGATCAGTGACTGCAAGAAGAAAAACATCCCCTTGAGCGGTAACATTATCCATTGACAGCAGCGGAGCCCGAAGATTTTCGAGCCAGCAAGGGACGGTTTGACCGTTTTCAGAAATGGTGTAAAATAAAGTGTGTTTACCTGCATGGAGAGACAGCATCAGCCGACAAAGAAGCCGTCGAGAAGTACCTCGAGACCTTCAGGCAGATCATCGAGGACAAGGGATACAAGCCGGAACAGGTTTTCAATATGGATGAGACTGAGCCCCAGGATTTAAGGCACAGAAGGACAGAGTGATGCTTATTACATGTAGCAATGCTGTTGGCTTCATGATGAAACCAGGAATTATCTACAAGTCCGCGAAACCAAGGGCCTTCAACAATAAGAATAAAAACCAGCTGCCTGTTCTCTGGATGCACAAACCCAAGGCCCGGATTACCAAAATTCTAACTATGAATTAGTTCCACCAATGCTTCACCCCTCAAACCAAGGAATACCTCCAAAATGTTTGCAGGTGTTGCTTGTTATGGATAATGCTGGTGGTCACTCAATGCTACGGCAACCCAACAGCAAACTAAGACAGATGCATTCCCCAAAACACTGGAAGACGCCCTACTTGCAATGTTCAGCCGAGATGGGACTCTCTCGGGGACATCATCTATAGCACTGCACTAGAGCCTTTGGAAGGAGGAGGAAGATGACACAAGACTGGTTTGAGGTAAATGTGAAACTCAATACCCCCATGGAGGAGAAGCATGCTGCCCTGCTATGTGTGTATATAATATATGTATAAATATATATATATATATATATGTATATATATATATATATATATATATACACACATAGCATACAAATACATACGTACATACACAGACATATATATGTATATATTGATTCTTAACTCGAAACTCAAGATTACACATTAATTTTAATCAACTTCTTCAATCTACCGTTATTTCTTATCATAGCTTATTCAAATACACACGTTCCCTATCATTACCTTATCTCTACTACTTCTGACAAAGTTAACGACTACCAGCAACTTCACAGTTCGAACATATCTGAACCGTAATTCACAAGCAGGTTTCAAATTCAAAAACTATAAATAAACTTAGTTATGTTCTTTCCTATACGTAATCTAGAAAATTTATATGTATCTACTACTAATCATACTATTTTATACATACATACATAATACATGCATACATACATACATTCATACATACACATCTGCAATTACTCTATCCAGTTGTTCAGGTTTATACCTGTAATTATTGGGGCCCTGGGATATGTAACACACTGCCTAAATACCAATCTTGAGAAATTAGGTTTCTCAAAACCAGAAAGGAGAAAGCTAATTCGAAGACTACAGATCCAGTCCCTCACTGGACTGTAAAAAATCTGTTAAACTTTCAGAGGTTTATCATTTAAATATATATGAGCATGTCTAGATATGCAATTATACGCATGAGAATACATACATAAAGCAAAACATACAAATCTGCACATATACATACAAACATACATACATACATACATACATACAAACGTGTGTATTATATATTACAAATGTATATGCATACACACACATATATGGACACACACACACATATATGGATACACGCTCACATTCATTCACATATACTGACACGTAATGATCCATAGCAAACTTTACTGAGTGACTGAACCAACGAAAACATTTTAACTATTCATTTTATATAATTTTATATTCTCACAGTGATGTCCTTTATTATAAAACGAGACAGCTTTATGCATGTATATTAATGCATATATATGTATACAGAAGTGTATGCGTGAATATGTGTGCGAGAGAAATGCATATATATATATATATATATATATATATATATATATATATATATATATATATATATATATAAATAAATCAAAGGTAGAACAAAAAGAACGCAACAAACGGAAGCCAACAAAACAACATGCGGAAAAATGGATGATAGCACGATAAACGGCAAACAGGACAAAAACAAAATGCACGAATTATTCGTAGCCGATTAACTTATCAGTCGGAGTCCGGAATGTCCTTGTAGTTTCGCCTCCTTATCTCCGATACTACTCGAATCCGGTGGGGCCAGGGACTTAAGCTAAAAGCATTATGCCTCTGGGAGAGGCAAACGAATGTGTACAAGAACGAGAACAGGAACGGAAACAAAAATGGGGAAGCTAGAATTATACACGTATGACAGAACGCTTTTCGGCTATACAATAGAAGCAAAAACAAAAATTGTACATATACGAATACAAATAAATAAATAAATAAATAACAGAAAGGATCTTTCGGCTATCAGATGAACGCAACGTTATGAAATAGAATTATACATATACAATGCACAAACACCTTTCGGCTATGAAACAAAAAGAAAATAATTGTACAATTACAACAAAATTAAAACTAAAAGGGTCTTTCGACTATCGGACGGGCGTAGTAAGCTGGCGCAAAGGAAAATAGAAACATGGAGTTATATATCTATGTATATAAATACATATACACATGCATTTGTGTGGAGGCGCAATGGCCCAGTGGTTAGTGCAGCGGACTCGCGGTCATAGGATCGCGGTTTCGATTCCCAGACCGGGCGTTGTGAGTGTTTATTGAGCGAAAACACCTAAAGCTCCACGAGGCTCCGGCAGGGGATGGTGGCGAACCCTGCTCTACTCTTCCACCACAACTTTCTCTCACTCATACTTCCTCTTTCTGTTGTGCCTGTAATTCAAAGGGTCAGCCTTGTCACACTGTGTCACGCTGAATATCTCCGAGAACTACGTTAAGGGTACACGTGTCTGTGGAGTACTCAGCCACTTGCACGTTAATTTCACGAGCAGGCTGTTCCATTGATCGGATCAACTGGAACCCTCGACGGAGTGCCAACAACATGCGTTTGTGCAAGTATGAATTGATATTTATATAAAAGTTTATTTTCAATGTGATTATAAATTTCAAATAAAATTGAATGATATATATATATATACACATATATATACATACATATATATATGACGAGTTTCTTTCACTTTCCGTGTACCACTCACAAGGCTATTGTAGAAAAACACTTGCCGAAGATGCCACACAGTGAGACTGAATCCGGGAACATGTGTTTGGTAAGCAAGCTACTTACCACACAGCCACTCCTGTATGTATATATATATATATATATATAGATATACATGCATACATATATACAGGTACGTATATATATGTATGCATATGTAAATCTGTGTGTGCGTGTGTGTGTTCCGTAAATTTAAATAGATAAAAATAAGTTAGCCTTTATATTTACATATATAAAATTTTATTACTGAATAATTTATAGTAAGACACATACAGACACACGCAGAAACACAAACAACCACACACGCACACACGCACACACAAGGCGCACATACACATCCAAATTGTTTGAAATATTTCCGTTAATTTACATACATAAAACACTTACGTATTTTAATTTCTATACATAGAATTTATTGGTGTATAATTTATTTAAACGTACCTCTAATCTTCCCTTCTAGTCATTATTGAATACTTCACGCTAAATATAATGATTTCTTTCACTTACCTTTTCTTGAAGTGGAACCAATATATATAAGTTATTTCTTTACCCTATTTAAAATTTCAAATGTTTTATCAACAGATTTTTAGGTTATTTATCTCTTACACACACACGCGCGCGCACACACACACGCATGCAGTCACACAGATGTAAACACACACACGCACACACACACGTGCACGCATAAACACACACATATACAATATATATATGTATACATATATATATATATATATATATATATATATATATATATATATATGCATATATACAGTGGGGGAAATAAATATTCGTACATGTCAAAATTCTTTATTTGTTTAATTTCTAGTGAACATAAATGGGATATACCAATACTATATTTGCATACACATGCATAAACTAAGAATATGCAAAAGAAACTAATAAATTATAGTAACTAATAAATTTATATACAATTATAAATGTTTAGGGGTGAAAAAAGTATTCGTACAGAATAAATTTATGAGTTTCTATGCCACTAAATACTGTTAAAATAATAATTTTTTTAACTAGAACTTTCTCGTTTGTTCCAATAATCTTATCAGTGGTCATTTTTAAGTGTCAAAACGCTAGCTTCTTCATTCAGCACTGAGACAACATAATGTAGTGTCATAATAATGGCGAAAAGTAAAGAACTCACAAATTCAGTGAAAAACTTAATTATTGAACAGTGGAAAGCAGGTAAAAGTTACAGGAAAATATCAGAGACCCTTTGTATTCCATTTTCTACCATATCTTCATTTATTCAAAGATATAAAAAATCAGGAACTGTTAACTGTTGAAAACAGAATAAGATCCGGTGCACCACGCAAGATTTCCTCTAGATCTTTAAGAAAAATGAAGCGAAGAATCGAAAAAAGGCGCAATGATCACCAGAAAGGAATTGCAAGATTTGTTAGCTCCAGGGACTAGCGTTACACTATGAACAATCAGCAATGAACTTCATAGGAATGAACTGAAGTCACGCTCTCCTAGAAAAACTCTACTGTTCACTAAAAGGCAAAGAGATGCCCGTTTAAAATTTGTTTATGAACATAAAGATAAATCTGATACATTCTGGGAAAATGTTCTATGGACAGACGAGTCGAAAATTGAATTGTTTGGACGAAATTCGCGTAGCCATGTTTGGAGGGAAGATGGTACCGCCTATTCGCCGAAAAACACAATTCCTACTGTAAAGTTTGGAGGTGGCAACATCATGGTGTGGGAGAGTTTCTCTGTAAATGGCACTGGCAATTTACATGTGATAAATGGTAGAATGGATGCAGAGATGTACCAAAATTTATGGGACTCTGTAGAAGAGCTTTGTGAAGGGTGGGTTTTACAACAGGATAACGACCTTAAGCACACGGTGAAGTCTACCAAAAAATGGATTGTCAATTACAATATAAAATTATTAGAATGGCCAAGCCAGTCACCTGACTTGAACCCCATTGAAAATTTGTGGAATTATTTGAAAATTAAAATTCATTCAAGAGCCCCAACGTGCATTCCAGATTTGAAGAAAATTTGTCAAGAAGAATGGGAAAAAAATTCCTAAAGAAACATGTGAGTCATTGATTAAGAGCTACAAGAAGAGATTGGTTGATGTGGAACTGAATAATTGTTATGCGGTGTCTGAAAGGAAAGAACAGCGTGCTTCCGTGAAATTCTGTTTTCTACTGGGATGAGGTGGGGGGTGGGGTGAAACGGCAGTCGAAACAGTTGTCATGCATTCAACCGCTTATGAGGATGCTACCATGAGCAAAACACAAGTTTAGAAATGATTACTTGTTGCTTGAAGACCAACCTCGTTCAGGGCCACCGTCGACCTTCCGAACGAATGAAAACATCACAAAAATCCATGAACTGATTTTGGAGGACCATCGCCGAACAATTGAGCAACATATTGATATGACTGGAGTGCCTGCCAACGAATTTTGGCGAGTAATTGCAAATGAAAGGAGTTGCAGAAAAATTTGTGCCTCACTTGCTCACGGATGATGAAAAGTAGTCCCGACTAAATGCATGTCGTGAACTGAAAGAACAGTTGGAAGTTGATCCAAATCTGGTGACGAAAGCTGATGCTACGGCTACGACCCGGAAACAAAGCAGCAATCGAGACAATGGAAGCATTCTATGTCCCTACACCCCCACAAATGTGCGTCATGTGAAGTCCAATGTCAAGACGATGTTGATTTGTCTTATCGATTCGAGAGGTATTGTCCACGCAAAATTTGTTCCTCCTGGTCAAACTGTTAACCAGACATTTTGCTTGGCAGTTCTGAAACGTTTGCGAGATGCGGTGAGACAAAAACCCCCCGACCAGTGGCAAAGTGGCAAGTGGTGATTTCATCACGACAATGCATCTGTGCACACCACCTTGAGTGTGAGACATGACCCCACTTACCCACCCTCCCTATTCACCCGATCTTCCTTCCTGCAACTTTTTGGGTTCCCAAGGAAAACGTTTTGCAGATGTGGAAAGGGAGAAAGAAAGAACGACGGAAGCGTTAACCAACATCACTTCGCAAGAGTTCCAGGACTGCTTCGAACAGTGGAAAACACTTCTGTGCCGAGGCGTTGCTTCAAATAGGGAATACTTTCAAGGCGATAAAAGTGCAATCATGTAAAACTAAGTGAATAAAATAATATTGCGAAATTGCGTTTTGCTTTGGGTACCCCCTCGTGTATATATATATATATATATATATATATATATATATATATATATATATATATATATATATATATATATATATATATATACAATCTATACTATATATATATATATACTATATGTATATCTCTTCTGTATCTACCATTTAAATTTTTCCCTTGAAGAAGGGACTGTTTTCTAACAAAGATACAAAGCTCCATATTGGGAATGTCACATTTTAAACCTGAGAAAAGTCTTCCATAGTTTTATTGTTCCGCTTACAGATTGTATTTGTAATGTGCAAATTGGTTGATTTCTGTTTCTGAAAATCCAAGCTTATCCAAACTGACAGTTAGGAATTTACTTACAAAACCAACTGCTCCAATTATTATTGGTATAAACGTAAATTTGTAAATTGGATATAGAAGCTGGAGGTTTCGAAGCAGTTGTACATAGTTATCTTCCTTCTCTTTGATTTTCAAAGAGATATTCACATCAGCAAGACAGCTGACCTCTATGATGCTACATAATTTTCTTGTCTGTTTCAAACAACAATACGTGGTCTGATCAATAAGTATCCGAACTGTTGCCATAATAATGAAGCAAAAGTATGCAGAGTAAAGCTGCTTGGCACAGATTGATCTTGAAACCTGCTGTGTATGTGCATTAAGTTTTAACGTTGTAGCTCATTTCCGCTGTTTATAGCAGTGCTTGAAAGGAAGGGGTGTAGCGTGTGATCATCGCATTGATCATGACAGAGAAATTTGAGCAGAGAATCTGCATCAAATTTTACCAAAAGCTTGGCGATACCTGCTCAGACGCCTACACAAAGTTTACAAAAAGTTTTCATCGTACTCGACAAAATCAAGATCTTGTGGCACTGAAACCCGAGTATCTTCTTAGTTAGCTGAAAGCAGTTTTGGCACAAACTTGGCAGACACGCATTTTATATCTTCAGTGATAATGGTCTGAACTTAACCGTAATTAATCTGCACACCTTCTGATAACTCACGGATGGTGATTCGACGATTTCATCTCACAGCTGCACACACATCTGCGATGTTTTTCTCAGTTCTGCTGGTTGCAGGTCTCTCAGAACGTTCGTCAATATCAACATTTTTTCTGCCATCTTGAAAACGTCTGAACCACTCATACATTTGTGTGCGACTCATACGCTCCTCTCCATACACTTTCTGCAACTTTGTGCAGCCCTCTGAGCAGGTATTGCCATGACAGCTTTCTCTGTTAGGGTCAATGCAACGGTCACACGCTACACCTCTTTCTTCCAAGCATTGCTGTAAACAATGGAAGTGAGTTAGAACTTCAAAGTTTAGTGCGCGTGCACTACAGTCAACTTTTGCCAAGCAGCTTTGCTCTGCGGGCTTTAGCTTCGTAACTATGGCAACAATCCGGATACTCATTGATCAGATCTCGTATCCAGCCTGTTAGGCTTACACTTGACAAATGTTTTTATGGGAGTGCTCTACCAGTATTCATTGTGCTGGTATTTATGTACGTATTCAGTAACAGAGGGTTCCAGGACTATCTTTTTTTCCGAATGGCATTGTATATTATTTTCTGCGACAACGTCATGTTGCATAGGGACGTAGTACCTTGACATTTTCAGGCAGCTGCTAATCCCATGTATGATGTCTTCCAAAGAAATATAACATAATCTACATTTACGGTTGGAACTCCAAGGGCTTCACTGTCTCTTTTGTTGATTAGGTATTAAGTAGTAATCTTCTGTTCTTGGATTCCAGTTGCGTAGATTTCGAAGTGTGATGTGATGTAGCGGTCATGAGTCTAAGAGAGGCGTTGTTTCATGCCAATGTTACTATCTTCTTCAAATCTACGAGAAATATACCCATGTATGGTCTTTTTGGTATGCTGGGCGCTTCACCTCCACGTCTTCTTTGAGGTATGCTAGCCCAGATGATTTGGCGTTGTTTGGGAAAGGAGTACTTCCTGAGGAGCTCACTTCCGACACGTAGGATATTGTTTTCTTCACTTTCCAGTACTATGTTGATGTATTTATTTTTGCTGCTGTTGTTTAGCAAGTGCTGTCTGAGAGAGACTATGCGTCATTCAAAGGCTGTCTGCGCTGATCTCAAGCCCCTACCGGCTTTATCTTTTCTTAGGTAGAGCCTGTCGATATCACTATTTTTGTGGAGATTTCCACTTGATGTCAGAATCTTGCAGGTTTCAATGTTTATAGAGTGAATTTCTTTTACAGACCAGTCAAATATCCCAAATGTTGGAACCAACACTGGTACTGAAAGTGCATTGTGGGATATTGCCTTGTTGTAAGAGAAGAGCTCAGACTGCCATATTTTTCTATTCACAGTACCTTCGTATGATATATTTTCATAAATGCCTAGGTACATGTAGCGTACTTTGTGAGACAGGAAAGATAGTGAGACCATTGATGGACAGGTTTTATGTCTGGGGGACTGATTTTCCTCGTTCAACAATTAAATAACATTCTTCTGGTCAAATTCCTTTCCTATGTCAGCTGAAAATGTCATTAATTCTAGTTGTTTTTCGGTATTAGAAATTTTAGCATAAATCTTGAGGTCAGCCACAAAGAAATTATGAGTTACATTAATATCTCTTGCAGTTGCAAACTCTAGAATGTACGGTTTGTTTTTTGTAGCAGGGATTATAATGGGTTTAACGTCAAAACGAACTGAAGCACAGAGAGAGACTATTTCCCTGGAATATTCCCTTTGAAATATTCATGGCATTGGAGACGGTTGTTCCACTCTCAGTACCAAGTGTGAGCATTGTGGTCCAGGTCTTTGTGAGTTTCTCAATGGCAGCAGTTAAGGTAGCAGCCACTTTTGCCAAATGTAGTCATTTCAGTGGCCATGAGCGTGGAATAGAGTCAAATGCCTTCCTATAAACAAGAAATATGGTTTTAATGCTCCTATGACGCCTTTTAAAGCTCAGTACAACTTTGTTTATCAGAAGTTGTTCGGCACATACCTTCACTTTATTCTTTCCACCGGACTGCTCATCACTCACTATGTTGTTGGACTCACAATGATCCTGGAGGTATTGGTTGAGGCAGCTTGTGTACATTTTGTACATAATGTTTAGGCAAGCAATGGACATGTAGTTTTTAAGCAATTCGGTGGTTTCATTCTTGGCAACAACGACATTCATCTGTGCTATAGCAGGCCAATAATACTTTTGAATATACATATTAGTGGTTTCCTGTAAAATGTCAGCCTCCTATACCAGTATCCAACTACTAGGTCCCTTCCAGGTGCCTTCCCATTATGCAGTTTGTCTACAGTTATGGTGAGAATTTCCAGGTCAATTGCATATGTTTTACTCTTGATGCTGGTGCAATATTCTCTCTTAACTGCATTTAGCTACGATGCATTAAGGTTGAGATTCCTCTTTCCGTTCCAGATTTTCAACCAGAACGATTCAAGGTCATCTTGAGACGGGGTTTTCTTAGCAGTAATATTTTCCTTCCTCATCTCTCTATGTACTGTCTGTGGGTTAGAAGCAAACTTGTGATTAATACAGACTCGTTCAAAAATTAACGGTAGCGAGGATTTTTGCTCGGAGCCCTGAGTTCGTGTTTTAGAGTAATTAACCTCTCCTCAAGAGCTTGTTGTGAATAGTTACCATACACTTTTGTTAATTTGCTTGTGTATGTATGTATGTATGTATGTATGTATGTATGTATGTATGTGTGAGTGTATATGCGTGTGTAATATATATGTATATGTATCTATAAAGTCAGGAGTAGTATGTAGACTATAATCGTTTCATAGCTAGCTGAAGTTTCTTACGTAAGTAGTAACGAACACAATGCAGCTTATATGTATACGTTTTATTCTATCTATCTGTCTATCTATCTATCTATCTATCTATCTATCTATCTATCTATCTATCTATCTATCTATCTATCTATCTATCTGTCTGTCTGTCTGTCTGTCTGTCTGTCTGTCTAAGAATATATAAGAAGTTTTTATCAGCTGACCGAAAATAATAGGCATGTACTATAAGTCTTCAGTTTGGTTTCCACTAAAACTGCGGCTTGACCTGCGACTGGAAATGTGATGTTGAGGATGATAATCAGAGGTGGCCAGAAGTGGTTTCTCCTTGAGCGGGTAGATATGGATTAAAGTAAGAACGAAAAGACAAAACGTTTGGCATCACACGAAAAAAAACCCAGTTTTCCAGCTCTCAACAATCTGCAAAATATCCTAGATGCATCCTTGATCCAAATACTGGTACCCTCTTGACTATGTGATCGTTCTACAAAAGGATCATAAAGATATCTTGATTACAAAATACTATGACGGGTACCAAATGTTGGACTGACCATCGAATGATCAGATCTCTTCTTCGTCTGACACTGAGGCCTCCAATCCGAAAATCGCAACCCTTTCTTCATATTGACATTGCTGCCCTCTCTAGTCCCGAGTGCAGAATTCAACTTGAGTGCAGAATTCAAGTTCAGCGCCCCCGTGTCCCAGATCTTCCGGCTGCTTACCTTTTCCAAGATGAAATCAACAACCTCTAGGACTCATCCCTCAGTATTCTACAAGACACTGCCAAAACAATCCTTGGGCAACTACACGTCGCAGCCCCGACTGGTTTGATGAATCAGTTGAAATCATACAGCTTATTCTGTTGACAAGAACATACTCCATAATGCTGTTCTAGCCATCCCGGATTCTGCCGCCATGCGCCAAAATGGAAGGATGCTCGTGCCACCGCACGTGTTAGGAATTCTCAAAACAGTTGGTGGCTTCGAAAGGCGGAAGACATTCAATGTTTTGCAGACAAGAACAAAACATGAATTCTATGACTCGATTAAGAAAATCTTCGGCCCTTGCAGAAAGGTGACTGCTTCGGTGAGATCATCAAATGGCACCTTACTGAAAGAGAAAATTGCGATACTTCATAAGTGGGCCGAACATTTTCAATATCTTCTGAATCGGGTCAACCCCGATGACCCCACGGCACTTGAGAGATTCCAGATCTTCCTATCCAGACAGAGTTTGACAACCTCACCCCAATATTTGATGCGGTCCAACAGGCCATCCTCGGTCTCAAAAACAAGAAGTTTCTCAGCGACGATGGAATCCCACGTGAGATTTACAAGAATGGTAGGCCTCACCTTACATCCCATCTTTATTCTTTGTTTCTTTTCTGTTGGCAGTGGAAGACTGTACCTGACAGGTTGTAACACTCCAATCTACGAGAGAAAGGGAGACCGTGCAGAGTGCGGCAACTACAGGGGAATCTCTCTTCTGGATAACGCCGGCAAGATCCTCTCACTTATTCTCTTCCCACGTCTTCTATTTCATGTTGTCAACCTGGTTATACCTGAATGGATTTCGACCAGAAAGAAGGACTTCTGACATGATATTGTCGGCCCGTCTTCTTGAGAGCTGTCGTGAACAGCAGAGAGACATGTTACGCCTTCATCGATCTAACAAAGGCGTTTGACACGGCCAAACCGTCCTACGATGTAGCGCCTTGCTTCAGAAGTTTGACTGTCCACCAACATTTCTTTTGATCGTCCAGACGTTTCGTGATGGTATGCAAGTGAAAGTGATATTCAACGGTAAAGACTCGTAACTCTTTGTTGTCCCGGTGGAGAGAAAACAGTGATACACTCTTGCCCCTGAGCTGTTTAGCATTTACCTGGTGGCAGTAAAGATTCTTTCCAGGAGACAGTTCACTGAAGAAGAAGAAATTCGTATCAGGTACCGCTATGATGGCAGCATCTTTAACATTCACTACCTGAAAACCACATCAAAACATCCTCAACCATGGTGTATAAGATTCAGTATGGTGACGATTCAGCGACACCATCTCATACCTCTGCCTGTAAATCATCGAAAAACTGAAGGTCTCCAATCAGCCTTCCAGTCCTCATTTTCCCCACAACCTGCTCTCATTGATGATGCTCTTTTACTGCAGGCAGACCATTCTGCTATCTTAGAAGCACGGTCTCTAACACTGGATTCCTTGACGAGGAGACATTCCGTCGGATCACCTTGGCCTCTGCTTCTTTCAGAAGACTCAGCGAACGAGTCTTTCAGAGCAAGAATTTTAGAGAAAGCACAAAATTCTCCGTTCAATGAGCTGTCTGTGTATCCAACCATCTGTATGGGTCTGAGTGCTCGATACTTTATCAGCGTCAGATTAGACAACTAGAAGCGTTCCATATCAGATCACTCCAAAGTATCCTCGGTCTCACGTGGAAGGACAAGGTGTCTCATACCGAAATCCTCCTGATGGCTGCAATCTACAGCATAGAGATCGTTGTCTTCTCTGGATTTGCCATGTGATTCGAATGCCGAGTAACCGACTCCAAAATATGGTCCTCTTCAGCGAGATCGAGATTGGAAGTAGGCCTCACAGATGTCCAAAACTTCGTTTTTATGATCATCTCAAGCGGGCTCTCATTTTATGCAGTATCCCTGCGGTTGGAGTCTCTGGCTGTTATTCGGAAGGCATTGAGGTCTGTGTGCGATGCTGGAGTAGATCGCTTTGAAATCAAACGCAGGAGAATGCATGAAAAGAGGAGACGTCGTCATTAACCCCTGCAGCTGTTGTTCAGGGCCACTCTCAGTGCTTTCAGTGCTGTTACACACACGCGCACACGCACACACACACACACACACACACACACACACATAAACACACACACACACACACACACTCATACATATGTATATGTATATGTATATATATGTACATATATATACACATATATGTGTGTATATATATGTATATATATATATATATATATATATATACATATATATATGTATATATACATATATATATGTATATATATATATATATGTAAATATATGTATATATGTGTGTGTGTGTGTGTGATGGCTTCTCTCGTCGCGAACGACCAAATGAGGTTTCACTAAAAGAATGCGGTATATGTTCTATGGACACGCAAGTGTCTCTTGCAAACCTGTTGGCAATTGGATCAAGTTTAGGCCTCAGTTTGCTCGAGTGCTTATGGATCATTTACTGCGTGTTTTCTTAGGTGCACAGTAAGTCCTGCTTTGCTCCGTACCATAGTGACATGTAAGGTTTTCATTGGAAGAGTGGCGTTTATATACGCACACATAGCTCGGTATGTGTGTGTGTGTGTGTGTGTGTGTGTGTGTGTGCATGTGTGTGTGAACAAATAAGTTACGCATTTATGAAGTTTAATAGAAGTATTTAAATAGGTGTCCTAAAATTTACGTAGGAATTTAAAATGTTATAACATGTCAGATCCCTTAGTGACTTTGGCTACATTTATACATAGTCACACACATATACATGCACACAGACATACACACATGTATACATATATATACGTATATGCAGTCATATACCAATACATTTACATAAGCGTATTCAATGTGTTTCGTATCGATTTTTACTGTAGGTTTCTATTTCATTGCATGTATCGCTTCGCTGATATTAGATAAATATATAGGTCTGTTTATTTTTGCATAAACACTCCTGGTTTGTATAGAGAGACTCATTCGGCCTATATGCTGCTTTATATATTCCAACGATTTCGTTTAAAATATTTAAAGGCATCTAACGATAATGGTTTCCTTTGTTTCTTTAAATTTTGCTTTCAATATTATGAACATTTTCTTTATGTAATTTATCTTTTCAGAAATATATTCTAATGCAATAAAATAAAATTAAAGGACAAAAAGACAATCAAAAACAAACAACAACCGGGAAAATCAAACACAAACTAACAAACATAAAGAAACAGTGAAATACAAAACAATAAGAAAATATAAAAACATATTTTGAAAATATAATACTTATAATTTTTTCTTTTGTCTACATTGACTTTTCTATTTGCTATGTAGTGGTTTAATGTAGATTACATTTCATTTCTATTTCTGTTTGTAGCTTCAAAAACGTCAAGAGTTACACACATTTAAATGCTAAATACACTGATATCGGTTTCAATCTTACAATTTAACACAATATGTGGGTGTGAAGGCAATACCATTGAAAGGATCAGATACTATTCAACCAAATCAACGTCTGATGACACCTATTGAGATAAAAACCAGTGTACTCACACAAATGTTCTCTTATCTCCAGACAAGGACTTTGTCCTATTCCTTAATGGTATATCAACTTTACAGAATTCTTGATTCTTGCAATTATCTCCTATTCTCATATGGAACTGTTTTTAATTACCATTTGGCAATTGTGACAAATCCTGTAGAGACAGAGATAATTTCAAATTTATTTAAGAATTTATACTGTAATTTTATAGAATATGCATTTATTTGCCTTTTTTCCCCTCTAGCATGGATTTCAAACCTGCAGCAGCGTTTTGCTGTTTTGTCCCAACTGGAAATGATTAAGGTGTTGAAATTATCAGATCTCCTAGAAGTCACTTGTGATTCTTAGAATGCTTTCCTCCATAAATATCTGTTTCCTTCTAGTAATTTGTTCCTCGTTTCTAATATATAATTTCCAATAGTAATATATCTTTCTCCACCAACATTTATTTTCCTTCTAAGCCATACCTTCCATTAACTAAAATATGTTGGCTCTTCTGTCATTTGTGCTCTCCTACTAACATGTTTTAACTTATGACATCCGCTTGCTTTTCCAACATCTTTCCAATCTAACTAACTTATGTTTCCTCCGACCGTCATTTGCTTCTTCTTACTAACGCATCTCCTTCGTCCTACCAATATCTGTTTCCTTCTCCTTATATCTGTTTCCCGTTTTCAACATCTATTTCCTTCCCCCAAAATACGTTTTCCCTACTAACATTTATTTCTACATATTTGCGTTTCCACCTACTAACAATTGTTTTCGCTCGCTGCTTTTCTCTACCTTGTTCTCCACCACTTATAATTTAGTCAAGTAATTTATTTATTTAAGTAATTTATCAGTAAGCATTTTTGTCTGTCTGTCTATCTGTCTGTCTATCTATCTCTGTCTGTCTGTCTGTCTCTCTTTCTCTCTTACTCTCTGTCTCTCCAACGAAATGCCCCGTTGGAAACGTTAGACTTCTTCGTTACAATAAAATGATATATTCTACTTTGTTGAC